>NC_134581.1:10517500-10665000 GCF_037038515.1 Microtus pennsylvanicus | reverse complement strand
AGTGTTCACCTAGCATGCATGGAGTCCTGGGTTCAATCCCCTGCATTGCAGAAACCAGATAGAGTGGTGCATACTCATAATTCCAAGCACTCTGGAGGTAAGAGTGGGAAGACCCGAAATTCAAGCTTCTCCTCAGCTGTGCTGCAAGTTCTAGACCAGCCTGGGCTATGTTTGACTGTGTATGAAAATGATTCCATTATATAAAGGAACAAATGCTCCAGCAGGCCAGGGCTTTGGAGTTCCCTCTTCTCCCTCTGGTGGGTCCTTCAGGGCACTCCAAGGAACTCTGAGGGATCCCTGGAGCATAGGCTGAGGCTTCTGGTTGAATAAGTTTGAAATCTCCCACAAATCTCAAGCTTTGTTATTCTCGTTGCCGAGTTCTTGCTTCCATCAACCCACCAGGCACCTTAGGGTGCCCTGATGTCATAAGTAGTGCTAAACCCATATGAGAGGACTTTGGCCTGGCTTGGCGTGGAGCGGTCCCTGTGATTCCTCAGGTTCTGCCTGAGCAAATGTGCAGACAGACATTGCTCGGGACTCTCCAGAGAAACAGAAACAGAACATGGCATTTTTTTTGAGATGGGGTTTTCCATAGCCCAGGCTGGCTTCAACCTCGCTTACGGCTGAGGATGACCTCAGACTGCTGATTCTCCTGCCTCTATTTCCCGACTGTGGAGATTACAGGTGTGCGCCACCGTACCTAGTTTAGGTGGTGCTGGGAATCAAAGCTAGGGCTTCATGCACAGTCTGCAAGTCACCTACCAACCGAACTACATCCCCATCCTAAGGAGCAATCTCTTACAAACAATGTTTCCTGTAATTAGGAAAGCTGCCATAGGCTAAACCTGCAGTGCAGGTCTGCAGGCTCGCAGCCCGGGAGAGCCGAGGATGAGACCACTCCAGCAGCAGACAGACAGAGAACCATTCGTACTTGAAGAGACTTGTCTTTCTGTCCTGTTCAAGCCTTCAGCTGATTAGAGGAGGCTAGCCCACACTGTTGGGGGCAATCTCCTTCCCTCTGTTAAAATACTAATATAATCTAAATTAATCACCCTTAGAGAAGCATGAAGAATATAGTCCAATCAAATAATTGGGGGCTTCATGGCCAAATCCAGTGGACACTGACTGTCACAACAATGCTGTTTCTGAGGTTTGGAGACCGTGGGAAGCAGGAGAGATTTAGATAATGTAGCCATGCCCAGGAAAAGATAAAATTCAGTGAAGAAAAGGTGTTCTGCAGGCCCAAGGACTCCCAGGGAACTCTGAGTGGTGAGATTGGTTTTGCCGATCCTTGCCAGCACTGTCAGTAGCCTACAGTGTGAACAGGACCCCAGAGCAGCCACTGAAGAGGCCAGGACAGGCAGATGATACAGATGGCACAGCTCCTGCCGCCTTGATAGGAAAAAACTATGGAATTCAGGGAGTCTGGCCCCTGTAGAGGGGTAGTAAGAAGCCCCCAGAGAGCAACAGTGTTCTCAGTGATCCATGTTGGCTCTGTGACTGCCTCACGGTCCCGCGTGCGGCATACTAGGCCTTTCTAGGTCTGAGACTTCCTCCTCCTTCTGACTTCTCTCACCCTGCAGCTCACAAGTCACTAAGCAATCTCTATTTTTCACATGCCTGAGGTGGGGGGTGAAAGCCCACAGACTTGAATGTCCTGATGGTTACCCAGGATAGAGCTTAGAACGGTGCTCAGTGCAGGGTAAGCATGCAGTAGCTGTTGACTCCGATACCACCATCCTGCTACAACTGTCCTTGGCATCACTGCTGACTTCAGACCCTAACACGCGTGATCCTGGTGTTGCTGGCTTCTTATTAACCGAGAACCTTGGCTAGGTCACTTGACATCCCTGTGACATGGGACAGCATTGCTTCTTGCCTCTCAGGTCTGTCGTAAGGATTCACGGAGTCAGGCCGAGGAAGCAGAATACTTGAGGACATCTTAGCAGAGCGCAGTACGGCAGGCTGGCCTCTGCCACAAGGCACGCTGCTATTTAGCACCCCTGCGGCTATTTCATCTGAGACACTTTTCTCCATCTACCAAGCATCCCTTCACATTGGGGAGACCTGTTCACAGCCTTTTTTTTAACCAGAAACTTCTAACACCCACACCAGCTCAAGCTACCCTCCTTCCTGAGGCCTCCCTGTCCCTGTCTTCCTAGAGAACATGAGAGAATATCCTGAAGCAGGGGTCCACAGACCCAGAGCCTGCTCTACTCCCAGGCCTTAGAGAGCTGGCAAGAAGAGAGGTCTCACTCCAGCATGCTGTTCCTGCCTGGAACAAGAACAAAATGGTAAATGGTACCTCCCCGCCCAATACCATGAGGAAGGGAGGTCACTTTGGACGTGTGAGTTAGAAAACACTCCAGCAGTCCAGTCCTAGGGTGGGCCTCCTGTACCTTCCTGCCATTTAAGGAAACAAGCAGAGTCCAAGCGGGCACCATCTCTGCACTGATGCCCTCAGAGCCTGGCACCAGCAGCAGCAGCAGATTCCTGCCCCTTACCCAAATGACTGCAATTTCTTTTAGGCCATTAATTCAAAGTGCTGACATTACACAGACCCTGAGAGGTTCTCACCATCTCAAATGCACCTGCTGATAGCAGAAAAATGAGCAAGGAAGAGGCTGAAGTGTACTACCCACCCCCTACAAAAAAAACTTATACAAGGGACTGGGGAAATAACCAGTAAAGTACTTGCCACGAAATCTTGAGAACCTGTAGCAGCACGCCACTTATTGGTTCCCCGCCACTTAGCCCCGAAATAATCACACAGAAACTGTATTAATTAAATAACTGCTTGGCCCATTAGCTCTAGCTTCTTATTGGCTAACGCTTACATATTAATTTAACCCATTTCTACTAATCTGTGTATGGCAGTGGCTTACCAGGTAAAGTTTTGGCATCTGTCTGCAGCAGGGCTACATGGCTTCTCTCTGACTCAGCCTTTTTCCTCCCAGCATTCAGTTTAGTTTCCCCAGCCTACCTCAGTTTTGCCCTGCTATAGGTCCAAAGCAGTTTCTTTATTCATTAACAGTAATCACAGCATACAGAGGGAAATCCCACATCAAGAAGCTGAGTTCTCATCCTCACGAGCCCTGTAAAGCTCAGGCATGGTCAAACACCCCCATGAACCAAGTACTGGGAAGGCAGAGATAAGTGAATCACTAGAGTTTGCTGGTCAGTCAATCTAACCAATCAGAAAACTCTGGATTCGGTGAGAAACCCTGTCTAAAAACATACTGTGGAGAGCAATCACAGAAAGTCTGGCCTCCACTAGCTTATGCATACATGTGAATGTACACCCACGTGAGCATGCGTACATATACATAAACACACATACACACTACACACACCAAAATATCTTACACAAGGTGCTGGAGATGTAGCACAGTTGGTAGTCTTTAAATAGCATGTCCACCGCCCTGTCCTCATGTTACGCTCAGTCCGTTTTCCTGTCCAAGAACGACGTCTGTCTCAGCTAGGATTTCTATTGCTGTGAAAAGACACCATGACCATGGCAACTCTTACAAGGAAAAACTTTAATTAGGGCTTACAGTTTCAGAGGTTTAGTCCATCATTGTCATGGTGGGACATGGCATCGTGCAGGCAGACAAGGTGCTGGAGAAGGAGCTGAGAGTCCTACTACATCTTGATCCACGGAGTAGGAGACACTGGCATACTGGATGTAGTTTGAACATATGAGACCTCAAAGCCCACCTCCACAATGACACGCTTCCTCCAACAAGGCCGCACCTATTCCAACAAGGTCACATCTCCTAATGGTGCCACTCCTTGGGGCCAAGCACTCAAACACAGGAGCCTATGGGGGCCATGTCTACTCAAACCATCACAGCTTATTTTGGCCTGATGGTGAGACCTGACCCTAGCCAGACACGGGACCCATGTGAGACTGCGGATGGCAGATGCCAGCTGAGGATACAGCCTAGTGGAAAAGCTCTTACCTCACTATCAGAGGCCTTGGGTTCAGTCCCCAACACCAGGTGGGGTGGGGGCAGGGAATTTTTGATATAATAGACATGTGTTTCGATGTGGGGGTTGTTGTCACTTTTTATTGAGACACGGTCTCTCTTCACAGCCCTCACTGACCTGGACCTCACTATGTAGAGCAGACTGACCTCCAGCTCACAGAGATCTGCTTGACTCTGCCTCCTGAGTGCTGGGATTAAAGGCGTGTACTGCCTGACGATAGCCACAGAAACAGTTTGGGTGTTGGCATGAGGGGACATTTGGAGTCACTGAGAGGGAAGAGTGGAAGAAAAGATCGGTGGTGTCACTGCGGCTTCTGAGTCGCAGCCTGTGGAGTGCAGTGGGATTGGGGATCCCCTCAGCTCCATGACTGCCGAAGTCCAGTGCGGTCTGCTCTCCAGGGAGGACGGCATCCAAACCCACACACAGCTCTTCTTTATGGCCTGGGATACACAAGAAGGGGTTTGATTCCGTATCCAATAGTCTATTTCAATAAACATTTGTCAATCAGCTGCTCTGAGCTGAGTGTGCACTTAGAAGAAGGCGGAGGTTCTCGGTCAAACTCTCCAGTCTCTCATCAGCTGGCCCTGCCTGTCTCCTTGGCCTGGGACACCCCCCCCCCAAGTCCTCACACACCCTTATTTCTGCAGTCCTGACCTACTCTGTGTCCACTGCCTCCTGGGATACCCGGCGCCACCCAGTTGATCTAGAAAACTCCTATTCATCTCTCAGTACCCGGATCCCAGGTTATTTTGATGAAAAGGGAGGGGAGAACATCTCTGAGATGTTTCATTTAGTAGCCAGCCTAGCTGCTCCCTGCTAGATTGTGATGTCTCCAAGATCCACACCCATGTCACAATATCAGCATCAACTGAGAAGTCCAATTATATAAAAAGAAAACCGCACTCCATAACTGAACGGGGGAGGTGGAGTGCCGAGCTTCCTCTCCCTCCCCTAATGTGAGTCATAGCTGTTCCTCTCCGAGCCATAGCTGCAGATAGCTCTGTCCTCCCACGTCCAGACCTACAGGTTAAATCAAGAAGTGTGACTAAGACAAGGTACCTACTCACCAAATTGCTCCCCTTTCTGAAATACTAACCCAGAACAGAGCCCAAATCCATTGTAGTCAATACCACCACCACCACCCCGGAATCACATGCCCAAATGATTTCATAAATTCAAGTCCCTCTTTCCTCAAACACTCGGTGGTTTTCCTTTGACAAAATAAAGCTAGGAACACAGTTCTGACTCCAGGCGCAGACCTGGTGGCCTTGAATGGGCCATTGACATCTGTTCCTGTCCCACCTCAGCAGAGAGACACCCCGGCTACACCATAGCCCATCCCTTCTCAGGACCACGCTCCACTGCAGTACACCCCCCAGTGCCTTCCAGTGCCCTGAGCTTCCTGGGGTACACAGCCCTGCCCTGAGACTGACTCCCTTCCCTGGTGCCAAGACTACTTCTTCCTCACAGCTAAGTTCCACACCCTGACCCAGGTGGGCACAGAGCCGTTGGTACCCAGAGTCCTCTGAGATACGACAAAGGAAAGTCTCCCAGCAGATCTCTGAGGATCTCAACCAAGCACGCTGCATGGTTCGTAATTTTCCCTCCTCTCTGCCTGCATCCCACGCGGAGCCCCAGGACAGGAAGGGAAGTCGCTCTTGGTCAGCACTTCATGGGGCTTCCTCATTTTTGCCTTGTGTGCTGTTCTTAAATTTGCAAAGTGATCATGACACTGCTCCGCTTCTGAGACCAATTCTAAGGCTCCAGCATCTCCCCTGATGGCGCTTGTCCGATTATTGCAAACAGAGAATTGCAACCTCGAGCATTTAACAGGAACACAAGTTAAGGAGTGGGCACCAGCAAGAGTGTTCCGCAGAGGGAAGAAGGGAGGGTCCTGAGGCTTCAACGCCCGTCCGTAAACCATCTGCAAACAGGACTGGGGAGGCTGCTGGGGACTTCTGGCTCCTGTTTAACCTGCACAGCTAGCATTTGAGGATGCTGCTTGCTAGAGACAAATGGCCTGCATGCGGTCCTTTCATCCGTTTCTCAGCCTCAAAGGCCTTTGTCACGGTTCATGCGCTGACAATGCACCATCTCCAAGGACAGGGACTGCGGTGGGCCCCTCTCTTCAAAGGTGTTCCGGAAGAAACTGCAGCTTTTCTCACCAAGGAAAATGTGATCTTTTTTCTCAGCTTTACCAACTGTGAAGCAAAAAAAAAAAAAGTGATCAAAAATAGCAGAAGTGTTTAGAGTTTAGGGCTTTGTTTTATTTTTCTCCCTCTTTCATTCTTTCTCTTCTTTTCTTTCCTGTCCCTAAAATGGTTCCTGAGCTGGCAAGGGCAATACAAACAGCGCTCTCTCTTCAAAGATTCATAGGAAAATTCATGCTCCTCCCTGTGCCCCAGTGTTTCACGGCTCAGCCCCCACCCAGTACTACCCTGTCAGCAAGGAAACCAGGTCACCCATCGGACAAAGGATGAAGCCACCCAACCTCTGTAAAGAGGAAGAAACAGTCGTCCCCGGCATCTCCCCTCCCATAGGAGGGGAGGGGGAAATATAACAAAATAGTCTTTTTCTCCAAAAAAATTAATCACTCCAGCCCCAGGAAAGGTTGCAAACCAGAAACCACTTCGAGATGGTTTAAGAAACAGGAGACTTGAAGAAGAGCCTCAATTTTGTCACCTGTAAAGTGAGGTTCTTGTACCTGACCCCACATCAAAGGCGTGTTGTAAGAAATATGTGAACAATATCTTTAAAATGCCTGTGGTTTCTCAGAGGGGGAAAAGAGTCTGAGGTGAGATTATAAAATAAAGCATAAGGGCCGGAGAGATGGCTCAGCAGCTAAGAGCTCTTCTTCTTGCAGAGGACCTGGGTTAAAGTCCCAAGACCCACACGGCCGCTCAAGGCTGTTCATGATTCCAGTTCCAGAAGGTCAGCTCCTTCCCTGGGCACCAAGAATGGACGTGGCATACATACTCGGGTGCAGGCACATAAAATATAAGTACTTTGAGTTTGAATTTTTTTAAGACAGGATTTCTCTTTGTATCAGCCCTTGGCTGTCCTGGAACTCACTCTGTAGACCAGGCTGGCCTCAAACTCACAGAGATCCACCTGCCTCTGCTTCCCGAGTGCTGGGATTAAGGGCAGGTGCCACCACTGCCACCATTGGCTAAGATTTTATTGAAAGGTGATGGGGCTGTAGAGATGGCTCTGTGGCGAAAGTGCTTTCTACATGTCATGAGTATTGGAGTTTGGATCCCCCAAAATCCACATAAATGTGGGCTGGGTGTGGTGGTCTGCCTGTGATTCCACCTTCACAAGGCAGAGACTGGGGATTCCCAGGACAAGCTGGCTAGTGAGATTAGCCATATCAGTAAGTTTGATTGAGAAACCCTGCCTCGATGAGTAAGGTAGAAGAGAGATGAAGGATGAGTCCTGACATCAACTTTGGGTCTACACACACACATGCGCACACATGTGCACACATGCACACACACACAGGATAGGGTGCACACACTCACCTACAAGCATGAATATGCAGACACACGAAAATGGAAAATTAAAGTTCATTGATTATTGATTGATCAATTACTTTAGTATAGGCATGTCCATAAATGAATGAGACAAGTATCTAGGCAATGAGAAGAAACTGGTATAGCTGTCAACACACCAAGGCCTCCAAGAAGAGATGGGGAATCCTTAGGAGTGGGGTCACTTCAGTTCCTGAAGGTGACGTGTGGTGCTGACCACAGTAAGAATGGCCTCCCCAGAACAAAGAGAAGGGCCATCTTACCTCACCACACTACAGTGCTCCATCTCACACTGCCTCCCCACAGCTCCAGCGACAACTACGCCATCCTCCTCCACATACCAGTCCCTCACATCCCTCCCCACTAACACCCCACCGTCACCCCATTGACCACTAGTCCATCACCATCACAGACAATTACCCAACACCTCCTTCACTTCGTACGTTTTGACTTAAAATGCACCCCCTCACCAAAGACTCATGTGTTAAGTGCTTGGTCCTTAGCTGATTGTGCTCCTTAGGGAGCTCTGGGAAACCAAGGGGATAAGAGAACAGCCTCCTCCACACACTCCCACCACCATGAAACATTGCCTCATCAGATGCCCAGCATCACACAGCCAAATGTCCATGGACTGAACCTTCTGAGACAGAGAGTGAAGTAACTACAACTCTGGAGTTAATCTAGTATCCCACCTGGACCAACATCTCATCCTCTGTTCGCTTCAACCCCCCCATTGCCACCTTCACGCTGCCATGGCCACCTTCATCCCGCCATCGCCACCTTCATCCCGCCATCTCCACCTTCATCCCGCCACCTCACCTTCATCCCGCCATCGCCACCTTCATCCCGCCACCTCACCTTCATCCTGCCACCTCACCTTCATCCCGCCACCTCACCTTCATCCTGCCACCTCACCTTCATCCCGCCATTGCCACCTTCATCCCGCCACCTCACCTTCATCCCGCCATTGCCACCTTCATCCCGCCATCGCCACCATCATCCCGCCACCTCACCTTCATCCCGCCACCTCACCTTCATCCCGCCACCTCACCTTCATCCCGCCACCTCACCTTCATCCCGCCATCACCACCTTCATCCCGCCATCGCCACCTTCATCCCGCCATCGCCACCTTCATCCCGCCATCGCCACCTTCATCCCGCCACCTCACCTTCATCCCGCCATCGCCACCTTCATCCCGCCATCGCCACCTTCATCCCGTCATAGCCACCTTCATCCTGTCATAGCCACCTTCATCCCGCCATAGCCACCTTCATCCTGCCATCTCCACCTTCATCCTGCCATCTCCACCTTCATCCCGCCATCGCCACCTTCATCCCGTCATAGCCACCTTCATCCCACCACCTCACCTTCATCCCGCCACCTCACCTTCATCCCGCCACCTCACCTTCATCCCGCCATCACCACCTTCATCCCGCCATCGCCACCTTCATCCCGCCATCGCCACCTTCATCCCGCCACCTCACCTTCATCCCGCCATCGCCACCTTCATCCCGCCATCGCCACCTTCATCCCGCCATCGCCACCTTCATCCCGCCATCGCCACCTTCATCCCGCCATCGCCACCTTCATCCCGTCATAGCCACCTTCATCCCGCCATCGCCACCTTCATCCCGCCATCGCCACCTTCATCCCGCCATAGCCGCCTTCATCCCGTCATAGCCACCTTCATCCCGCCATCGCCACCTTCATCCCGCCATCGCCACCTTCATCCCGCCATAGCCACCTTCATCCCGTCATAGCCACCTTCATCCCACCACCTCACCTTCATCCCGCCATAGCCAACTTCATCCCGCCATAGCCACCTTCATCCCACCACCTCACCTTCATCCCGCCATAGCCACCTTCATCCCGCCATAGCCACCTTCATCCCGCCATAGCCACCTTCATCCTGCCATCTCCACCTTCATCCCGCCATCGCCACCTTCATCCCGCCACCTCACCTTCATCCCGCCATCGCCACCTTCATCCCGCCACCTCACCTTCATCCCGCCACCTCACCTTCATCCCGCCACCTCACCTTCATCCCGCCACCTCACCTTCATCCCGCCACCTCACCTTCATCCCGCCACCTCACCTTCATCCCGCCATCGCCACCTTCACACTGTCACCACCACCTTCATCCTCACCACAACCTCATCACTATAATCCCACCCATCCCACTACCCTCCTCTGCTCTCCCACCCACCCTGTTCTCACCCCATTCCTTTACTGTGTTCGAGAAACAGCCTCCATGGATGTGAGATCACTGATCGAGTGGCCATGCACCCTTTAAATTTGCCGTCAGAGAACCAAGTTGGCTGGAACAACAGTAACCGCAGCATCATGGTGAGTGACTGAGTCCACCAGGGCCTATTCTGGGTGCTTTGCTCTGACTCATAACAACTGTGTTCAGAACGCTGCTGTTATTTTACAGGTCGGACGTTGAAACACAAAGACTCTCAGTAGCTCAGCTTAAAGTTTGCAGCCAGCAACTGCCCAGCAGGGACTTCCCATGGACCAGGCTGCTCGAGGGCCTGTGCCCTTAAACCATTTGTCATACTGTCATCTCACAAACTCAGTCTTGGCCACCTTAGGGAAGAAGGCATCTTAGGTTCACTGGGTTCCAGACTCCAGTGCCATCAAGGAAAGCAGGGGACAGTAGCAGTTCACACCCTTGGCTACCACAGTTCACCTTCGCCACCTGCTCAAAGGACAAAGCTTCCCTGTAGCCAGGTCCCATGCCGACTTGTGCACAATCTGCTTTCTTCACCCTCACTGAAATCTCGTGCAGCTAGTGATATTGTTTGACACAAAATTATTCCTGTTATATTTCTGAGAGAAACAAAGTTCAGAGAAGAGAGTAAGTGACCACCTAGCAGACTGGTCTCAAAGGATCCACATGTCCCCAGCGTGTAGCAAGCATCCTGAGAGGCCCTCTGGGGGAGCTCCAGCATCTGGGATGGAGTCTGGAAAGGCCGGCTTTCACCAGCTTTCAGTGAGTGAGGAGCGAGTGGGTGGGTAGGTGGGTGGGTGATTGAAACATGGCTCATAATTGGTGCAGGGTGAGAGGAAACCCAAAGGCCCCTAAGGGTCAGAGAAGCAGGCAGCTGAAGGAATGTTCCTTTCGGAGTCCTCTGAACCCTCCTCTCACAGACGCCAGGCTGCTTCCTCCAGCCTGACCTACTTCTCGCCAAGCCGGGTCTGCAGAACTCTTCCCCTGAACAAATGATGCTGACTTGAAGAAGTGGCTGCTGCCCTTTGCAATTAGATGCTTTGAGACGTCCCCTCTGTACCCCGCAATAAAGACAGCGACCTAAGTGCTGATGTGGCCAAAGGACAAGGAATATGCGAAACTGCTCCCATTAAAATCAGCCCTGGGGGCGAACCGTAAAACAAAGCGGAAAGCCTGACTGGCTTCTCAGGTTCTTAGACCAGGATCACAGCCTCTGTCCACCTGGAATGTTCTCCTACCCTTCCTTCACACCAGCTCTGCCCCCCACAACACACACGCACGCACACTCCTCACAAACGCTGTATTGATAGTTAACAGAAAACCAACAACTATTGCCTGTCTTGATCTGTCCTATTCATAGCAAATAGCAAAATAAATATCTTCTCTGCTCTGCAAGGTTTGGGATGGGATGGGGGGTGGGGAGGGGCATGAACAATAACCCTCTTTCATCTCTGCTTCCTGGATTCACAAGACAAGGATTCTTCAGCTCCTGGTGGGGAGCCACGACAGAGCCTCATCACAGGGCTCCAATCACACTGCTAACTCCAAGGAAAACTTGCACCAATTTTAGAACAAAGGCTAAGACGCCAGAAGAATAAAGCCCCTGCCGCAATGTCTTAAAACATAAATTGTGAAATGTCTCCATCTTGTGGTTATCTGCGGAATTGCCATTCTTAGTCCACACCCATAGACTATTGAATTGTGGCCACCATCTCCCCTTTTCCTGGAGCCTCAACAATCCATCAGAATCAGTGGTGCAGAAGCAGCAGGCACGAAGGGCAGGTCTGCACCTCAGAAGTACTTACACTGAGATGGTGAGATGGCCTGGGGACTCTAGGTGCTTGCTTCACAAGCCTGATGACCTGAGTTCAGTCCCTGGGGTCCATGTAAAGGAAGGAGAGAAACAGCTACATGGTTTACTCTGGCCTCCAGGTGTGAGCCATTGCACATGTGCTCACACATCAAGAGCACATGCTCACACACTGACAGGAGGAGGAGTAGCAGTAGTAAACACGTGTGCCATCGGAGGTGGCCTGATAAAAGAAACGACTATGAACCGAAGCCGTCAACTGAGAAACAGGAAATACCTAGTTCATTTCTTATAACCTTTGACTTCTGGCTCTGAAGCACAGCGGAGGGGCGAGAAACTGTGTCAATGGTCGCTGGCTCTTCATGCAGTCAGTCAAGGGTGTCGCCATGGCCTACCATAAGCCTGTCCCTTCAGCTGTGAGTCTTTCACCTCACAAGAAGCATGACACCTCTAGGAATGCTCCAATATCATTATGACAAAAAGCCACCTCCTCTGAGATCTTGACTTTGGCTCTTGGCCACAGGGACAGCTCCTGCTTGCACCTATGCCCGCCCCTCACACAGGGAGTTTCCAGAGTGTAGTGGTTATCGTCTTTGCCTCATGCAGCTCAATGTAGTATTCACCTTCAGGCTTCCCTGTTCAATCCCATTCTCACTCAAAATGCAAATTTCTAGAATCTAGAATATAAGTAGTCTGACACCTTGCAATTTAGTTTGGTAAGTATATTCTCTCTCTCTTTCTCTCTCTCTCTCTCTGTCTCTCTCTGTCTCTCTCTCTCTTCCTCTCTCTCTCTCTCTCTCTCTCTCTCTCTCTCTCTCTCTCTCTCTGTGTGTGTGTGTCTCCTCTCTCTGTATGTGTCTCTCTCTCTTCCTCTCTCTCTCTCTCTCTCTCTCTCTCTCTCTCTCTCTCTCTCTCTCTGTCTCTCTCTGTCTCTCTCTGTCTCTCTCTGTCTCTCTCTAAGCCAGGGTCTCATTATATAGCCCTGACTGTCCTGAAATTCACTGTGTAGACCAGGCTGGTTTCTAACTCACAGATATTCGCCTGCCTCTGCCTCCCAAATGCTGGAATTAAAGGTATTTGCCACTATGCCCAGTAAGATACAAAGGAAAGATAAATTTTAGAAGTTTTAACATATAATCCTATTGAAAGCCCAGCCTCACCATATCCCAACCCCAGACACTATCATCTCTGGACCATGTTTCATCCACTCCTCCAAAGTGAGACAAAGTTAGCAGAAACCTCACAAGTGGCCATTGAGCTAAATGCTTGAAGGACCTGGAATAGCGTGCTCCAAGCATGCTCAAATCCCACAAAGCTCAGGCTACCTGTTTATTGCAGGAGTTTATTGTCCTGTTTATTGTCCAAGGTTGCAAGGCTTCTGAGGAGCTGAGATGGGCCTCAGTCACTTCCAGCTGCTCGACTCAGCTAAGCTGTGCCCTCTGTTTAGAGTGTGGTTCTGAGGTGGCACCGCCTTCATGGGGTTCCATGAAGCAAAGACTCACCACAGTCATTAATCAAATCACCATTATGTGAAGCATGATGGCTATCGTGGTATTAAGTAAGCAAAGCAGCCACGGGCTGCGGAGAAAATGTGAACTCAGTGGATTGTCTCAGATCACAGGATACCATAGCCATATCTGAAAACGTACTGGAGAGATGTCTCACAGGTTAAGAGCACTGGCTTCTCTTCCAGAGGACCCAGGTTCAATTCCCAGCAGGCACATAGGGACTCACAGCCCTCTGTAACTCCAGTTCCAGATCTAGCTGATATAGTCTTCTGGCCTCCTCAGGTGCACAGACATACATGCAGGAAAACACCTATACATATAAAACAAAAACAAAATTTAAAAAATAATAAACCAAGCTACATTACTGAAAACAACCTGGTATTGGCATAAGAACAGACAGGAGGACCAATGGAACTGAATAGAAGACCCGGATATCAATCCACACATCTTCGAATGCCTGAACTTGATTTTAAAAAAAAGCAAAAAATATTAAATGGAAAAAAGAAAGCATATTTAACAAATGGTGCTGGCATAACTGGATATCAACATGTAGAAGAATGAAAATAGACCCATATCTATCACCATGAACAAAACTCAAGTCCAAACAGATCAAAGACCTCAACATAAAGCCAACCACACTGAACCTTATACAAGAGAAAGTGGGAAGTACACTTGAACGCATTGGCACAGGGAACCACTTCCAAAATATAACCCCAGTAGCACAGATACTGAGAGAAACAATTAATAAATGGGACCTCCTGAAACTGAAAAGCTTCTGTAAAGCAAAGGACATGGTAAACAAGACAAAATGACAGCCTACAGAATGGGAAAAGATCTTCACCAACCCTACATTAGACAGAGGTCTGAGCTCCAAAATATACAAAGAGCTCAAGAAATTGGACACCAAAAGATCACATAATCCAATTTTAAAAATGGAGTACAAACCTAAACAGAGAACTCTCAACAGAGGAATCTAAAATGGCTGAAAGACACTTAAGGAAATGTTCAACATCCTTAGTTATCAGAGAAATGCAAATCAAAACAACTCTGAGATTCCATCTTATACCTGTAAGAATGGCCAAGATCAAAAGCACTGATGACAACTTATGCTGGAGAGGTTGTGGGGAAACGGGAACAATTCTGCATTGCTGGTGGGAATGCAAGCTGGTTCAACCCCTTTGGATGTCAGTGTGGCGAATTCTCAGAAAATTAGGAAATAACCTTCCTCAAGACCCAATAATACCATGTTTGGGTATATATCCAAAGGATGCTCAATTGTGCCACAAGGACATGTGCTCAACTATGTTCATAGCGGCTTTGTTTGCCATAGCCAGAACCTGGGGATAACCTAAATGCCCCTTGACCGAAGAATGGATAAGGAAAATGTAACACATTTACACAATGGAGTACTACACAGCAGAAAACAAAACAATAGCATCTTGAATTTTGCAGGAAAATAGATAGAGCTAGAAAACATTATTTTGAGTGAGGTAACCCAGACCTAGAAAGACAATTATCGCATGTACTCACTCATAGGTGGTTTTTAAACAAAAAGCAAAGAAAGACAGCACAGAAAGAACCACAATCCCAGAGAACTTAGACAACAATGCAGACACTAAGAGAGACTTACATAGATCTAATCTACATGGGAAGTAGAAAGTAGAAAAAGACAAGATCTCCTGAGTAAATTGGGAGCATGGGGACCTTGGGGGAGGATTGAAAGGGGAGGGGAGAGGCAGGGAGGGGAGCAGAGAAATATGTAGAGCTCAATAAGTATCAAAAAAATAATAACAAACCAATAAGATGGAGAACAAGAGAGGAAAATGCCCAACATTGACCTCTGACCTGCACAGAAAGATGCAAGCAAGTAGACTTGACCAAACTATGCTACTAGTTTTGGCACAAGCTATGGTCATCTGTGAGGAAGAAACCTCAATGAAGAAAAT
The DNA here is from genome assembly GCF_037038515.1 of Microtus pennsylvanicus. Lineage (NCBI taxonomy): Eukaryota > Metazoa > Chordata > Mammalia > Rodentia > Cricetidae > Microtus > Microtus pennsylvanicus. Next base: position 10,649,982 of record NC_134581.1, on the reverse strand, counting down.
GCCTCCATAAGATCCAGCTGTAGGCAAGCCTGCATAGCATTTTCTTATTGATGGGGGAGGGCCCAGCTCATTGGGTTCTAGGTTCCATAAGAAAGCAGATTGAGCAACCATGAGGTGCAAGCCAGTAAACAGCACCCTTCTATGGCCTCTGCATCAGCTCCTGCCTCCAGGTTACGCCCTGCTCGAGTTCCCGTCCTGACTTGTTTGATGAAGAACAGGGATGTGGAAGCATACGTCAAATAAACCCTTTCTTTCCTCCCCAAGTTGCCTTAGTCATAGTGTTTCATCACAGCAATGGGAACCCCAACTAAGACACGCATTCACCTACATATGCCACACAGAGACACACACCAAAACCACATAAAAATCACGCTCTAGGAAACTAAGAGATGTATCTAAGACTTTTAGACTCCATTCTGAGATGTGAAGACCTTAGATGCTGCTACTCATTTTGTTAAGGTTTATTTCTGTGAGTATGAGCATGTTGCCTACACGGGTGTAAGCACACCACATGTGTGCAGTGCCCAGAAGGAAAGGCCAGAAGAGGGCATCGGCTCTGGAGCTGGAGATACCGCCAGTTGTGAGCAGCTACCATGTGGATGCTGAGAACTGAATCCAGGTCCTCTGCAAGAGCAGTGAGTGTTCTTAACCACGGAGCCGTCCTCCACCCCCGGTCACTTCATCCTTACAGAGAAAAAGCAAACGAAAAACCAACACCTCTTTGTAGATCCATTAGAGAACTGAACTCACTGGCCAACACCCCTGAAAGGTTACAGACAGGTGAATGCAGACATTGCCTACTGTAACTGTGTGCCACAGGGATCAAGAAAGGAAACAAATAATGAACAAATTGCTGGAAGCTTGGTGTGGGCTGACCTGAGAGGTCCAGCTTCCTGCTGCTCAGCCCTAGCCCTCTACACGCACTCACCCACACACACACACATGCACACACGCACACACATGCAAACACATGCGTGCACACAGACACACACAAATGCATACACTTTCATGACATCTACTTCCAGGATCCACTTGGGAAAAGTCTCTTCGTATGTGCAGCAGGAGGAAGCAGATAGTGGCTCTGCTCTATCGGGGTTGACCTTATAGGGAACACATCCTGTTCTAACCCCTGCGTGATGGAGGAAGGTCATTGGCTAATAAAGGAACTGCCTTGGCCCATTTTATTGGTTAGAACATAGGTAGGTGGAGTAAACAGAACAGAACGCTGGGAGGAAGAGGAAGTGAGCTCAGACTTCACAGCTCTCCTCTCCAGAGCAGACGCCTCAGAGAGACGCCATGCCCCAGCTCCAACCCAGGATGGACTTAGGCTAGAATCTTCCCGGTAAGACCGGTGCTCACAGATTATTAGAGATGGGTTGATCGGGATATCAGAATTAGCCAGTAAGGGCTAGAGCTAAAGGGCCAAGCAGTGATTAAATGAATACAGTTTGTGTGTTGTTATTTCGGGGCAAAAGCTAGCCGAGCAGGCGGCTGGGGTGTTGGGGATGCAGCCCCGCCGTCCTTATTACTACAAATGGCGCCCACGTGGACAACTGCTTCACCATAAAGCCTGAGACAGCTTGGGAAGTAATTCTAGAACAAAATGACAGCTTTGTGCATGGTTTCTTGGTAGCAGCACTCTCTCGGGTCTACTCTGCTTGCCAGAGGCAAGCGAGCGCCTCATCTAAGAGACGCTTCTTGACTCAGCTTTAGCTGCAAAGCCTGCAGCTCATTGAGAGGTCCTGCCACGAAACACTTAAATGGTGTTGACGAAAAGCTGAACGCATGCTTTTTGGTTTTCAGCCATAGCAGGAAAAAAGCTGCGCCGTTTAAAAATGTTGGCTTTCTGGGCCATCCTGCCAGGGCAAACTCTAACTGTTGGAGGCAGGAGGGCCGGAAACAGAGAGAGGACTTGAGTGTTGTCTGTTGCAGCTTGTTTGAGGGCAAGGACATTGAAACACTGTAGACTTGTGGCACTGAACATGGCTACAGCCAGTACCTCAGCCATGAGGCTGGAAAGCTAAGGAATGGGCTGGATCCAGCCATCAAAGCCACGGCTTTAGTCCTACTGAGATTGCTTGGTAAATTAAAGACTCATGTGGTCAGAAAAAGAGAGATATACAATAAAGAGAGATTCAAAGACAGAGAAAATTTCTGAATGGTTTAAAGTGTGTTAAAAATATATAAAGTTGAAGTTCTTAAAGCAAAAAACAAAAAAAAGGAAGAGAGTTGTTGTGTGTGGTAGTACACACCTTTAATCCCAACACTTGGGAGGCAGAGGGAGATAGAACTCTGTGACTTCAAGGTGTGGTAGCACACGCCTTTAATCCCAGTGCCTAAAAGGCAGAGACAAACAGATCTCTGTGAGTTCAAGGTGTAGTAGCAAACACCTTTAATCCCAATGCCTGGGAGGCAGAGACAGGAGGATCTCTGAGAGTTCAAAGACAGCCTGGTCTACAAAGTTATTCCAGGTCAAAGATATATGCTCAAAAAGCAAAAAGTTAACCTAGGAATGTCACAGCTTAGATTCTTAAGTGCCTAGTGATTTAAAGGCGCAAATCAAAAGTGCTCCTGGATAGTAAAAAATTGCAGATTCACAATAGGACAGATTCAGACCACTAAATGAGTCACACTGTTGGATGAATGTACGTAGGCTTGGGAGAGAGAAGAAAAAGAATATAGAAAATAAAGTTAATGTTAAAAAAAAAAGGTAAAGTCTTTAAAGAGACAGAATAAAGTAAAGTGATAGAGTAAAAATAAGCCACGTAAAAATGGAAAATTCACAGAGAGTCTGAATTCTTTGTATTATTGTGTTTTCTTTAAAATTTTTGACTGTGAAGGAGCTAAGTACAGAGAGACATTTCATTATATGGGCTGCCAAGTGGAACCAGAACGGATATCATGAGGGTATGATTTCAGAATTTGGGTCTAAGGATATGATGCTTTGGAGAGGGTCTTCTTTTGTTTTCACAGAGGACCAGACCCTGTGGATTGCATCTATCCCGATATGGTATGATAGACCACGACCTCCCGAAAGGTTCCTGTGAACACCCTCAAAAAAATTACTTCACTCAACTGCCAACTGAGATAAACCTGGCACACAGGTTACACCCTAAATGATCTGATTAACAGCGCCCCCATTCAGCAGGAAGCAGTTTGGAGAGAAAAAACTGCGCCCATGTTCCCAAATATGGTTTATAAAACGTTCTTTAACATTTAAAGGGGGATATGATATAGATATGAATAATTTGTATTAGTATAGATTTTGCTTTATTGATAGAGATTTAAGGTCAATTTTGTTATATGAATATGCATATTTCTGCTATTGATTAAGATATTGTGATTGTGTAGTTCACTTAAAAATGTAATGTATATAGGTAGTTAATAGATAATCATAATAGTCAAGTTTGTAGTCATGTTAGTTAAGATTTTCTAGATGTGCATAGATATATCTTAGATAGGCATTCTTCATATCTTTCAAAGATTATAGAATATGGCATTTTAAATGTTTTAATAACTGAGGACTTTTCATGACAATGAGACACTCTGCTCCTGGCAGCACCAATGTACTTCAAGAGGAAGATGGGCATCGAAGAGGCACCTTAAGGAGTTTGATAGCCATTTGGGCAAGAAACTGCTCTTGCCTGGACTATTGCATACACTGGACACAGAGAACCCACAGAGAGAGGACTACTGAACTTGCCTAAGGTGAGATGATCTTTCGGGGTTCCTGATTCATGAAAGAGTCTGCAAGACATTCTTCAGGACAAGCAGATAGTGACTGCCTTTGAAATTTCCTGCTTTGTGGAAATGTCTGCTGGAAACTATGGGCCTGTAGGCCAAAGATGGATGCCCCAACGATACAGTGGAACTTTGGGTGACTGTCCAGGCAGTGAGATGTCTCTGTCATTTCTAGAGTTTTAAAAGTTGCTTTTTTCTTGTTTGCTTAGGTAGTATTGTATCTTTCTGGAGTCTTTGATGGAGTTAAGAATAGTTAGTTATAGTTATAATTTTCCTTAGTTATGATAAAGATTATTGTAATTTTTACTTGATAACTGTTTTGTTATATGTAATTTTGCTATGTTAAAGCCTTCCTCTTTTTTTTTTTTTTTTTGTTTAAACCGAAAAAGGGGAAATGATGGAGGAAGGTTATTGGCTAATAAAGGAACTGCCTTGGCCCATTTTATTGGTTAGAACATAGGTAGGTGGAGTAAACAGAACAGAACGCTGGGAGGAAGAAGAAGTGAGCTCAGACTTCACAGCTCTCCTCTCCAGAGCAGATGCCTCAGAGAGACGCCATGCCCCAGCTCCAACCCAGGATGGACTTAGGCTAGAATCTTCCCGGTAAGACCGGTGCTCACAGATTATTAGAGATGGGTTGATCGGGATATCAGAATTAGCCAGTAAGGGCTAGAGCTAAAGGGCCAAGCAGTGATTAAATGAATACAGTTTGTGTGTTGTTATTTCGGGGCAAAAGCTAGCCGAGCAGGCGGCTGGGGTGTTGGGGACGCAGCCCCGCTGCCCTTATTACTACACCTGCGACCCTAGCACTTTAACTAAGGGGGAGGACCAAATGACAAGCACTTATTGAAGGCCATAGCCCAGGGTCACAAGCTTCTTAAGACCCAGAGTCTTCTCAGGACACTGTACCCACACAGACACCTGTGACAGACACCATCAGCACTCCTCTGCGACCATAAAGCGCTACAGCTGGTCTAATTTAAGGAACTCCTAGGGAAAGCAAAGGCACTTTAAAAAATGAAGTGACTGGGAAAATGGCTCAGTGGTTAAGAGCACATTTTGTTCTTACAGAAGACCAGAGTTCAATTCCCAGCAACCACAATCAGGCAGCTTACAACTGCCTGGACTCCAGCTTCAGGGGGCTGACAGCACTCTGAACTCCTTGGGTACAGACACATGTACATACACATAAATAATAATTTCTTAAATGAAATCTCAAGACTTTACATCCACAATAAGCTAAAAACAACATGGCCAAGCCAGATGGGAATTAGCCCTGATCCTATAGTTCTCTATCTCAGTTCCTTTATCCAACACATCACATCTCTCCTTCAATGCTAAACAGCAAAGCATCTGAAGGGACAAAAGCAGCAACAGAACCAGATCCATTTATGGCAAGGATTTGGGAAAGTTTACACTACAAATTTTAAATAACTAATTACTATGCTGAGAGTTCTGGTAGAAAAATGGACATCGTACAAGGCTGAGTCAAGTACACAGACTAGAAGCCTAGGGAGACAAAAGGAAATGCTGGAACCCAAAAGCCGTGTAGGAGAAATGGAGACACTTTAGGTGGGCTCACTAGTGGACTGAAACCTAGGCTGGGAAACACAGCTTAGTGGTAGAGCACTTACCTAGCAGGTCTGAGGCCCAAGAAAATGCAGTCTATTGAACACAGATGGGGGAACTAAACAAACCTGGACAATGCACCAGCAGGGAATGCAAAGAGAAGGAGAGAATGAAAAACTGGAACAGAATATCTAAGGGCTGTGAGAGCACAGTAGGAATGCCAGGTCAAGAAAGACAGGAAAGAGCCAAAGAAATATCACACGCAGGCACATGACTATAATTTCCAACACTGAAGAGGAGGCTATCCCTGAGCAAGAGGATCAGGAGCTCAAGTCCAGCCTGGGCTAAATGGTGAGTTTGATAAGACGGGGCTACATAAAACCCTGTCTAAATGACAGGAGCCGTGGTGGTTTGAATAAAAAAACAGCCCACATAGGCCCATAAGGAGTGGTATTAGGAGGTGTGGCTTTGCTGGAGGAAGTGTGTCACTAATGGGTGGACTCTGAGGTCTGGAACGCTCAGGCCTGGCCAGTGTGTCACTGTCACTTCCTGCTGTCTGCGGATGAGATGTACAACTCTCACTTTCTTCTCTAGCACTGTGTCTACCTGAATGCCACCATGTCCCACCATGATGACAATGGACTAAATAAACCTCTGAAACTGCAAGCAAGCACCAGTTAAATGTTTTCCTTTATAAGAGTTGCCGTGGTCAGACGGTGATGGTACACGCCTTGAATTCAGCACTCAGAGTCAAAGGCAAACAGATTGCTGTGAGTTTGAAGCCAGCCCGGTCTACAGAGCTAATTTCAGGACAGTTAGGGCTACACACACACACACACACACACACACACACACACACACACACACACCTATCTTGAAAAACAAAAAAGAGACCCTAACTAAGACAAGAGCACAGATAAGGACGCTCAGCTGTGAAAGCCCTACACCTCAGAAAATTGTATGCAGACTGCAGAAAACACAAGATCTTGAAAGTCCGAGGTGAGCTTGTATTACCTGCACTTCCATGAGAATTCATAGGAGCTCTGCACAACTGTCCAGGCAAGGAGAGAATAAAATGAGGTGTTTCATGTTTAAAAGAAACCACTTTAGCCTAGAACTCTGCATTTGGCAAAAAACTATATTTCAGCTGCCAGTGTTGATTTAAATGTAAAACACAAACTTAGGGGACAGGAGGGGAATCTAGGTGACTCTGGCTTTGAGCTTTTTGTTACAACAAAAACATGAAAAAGCTCTGTAAATGTTATTTCCAAGATTTTTCATAATAAAGTAAAAAGTTTAAATTTTAATTTGCCATCTCTATTGTGTATTCCTATAATATGCTCATTTTAAAATAAACTTGAAATCTGAAGAAAGGTTAACAAGAGAATAAGGCAAGCCACTAAGAGGAAAAAAATATACAAAACACCTCTGATAATGGAATTATATCCAAAATATACACATGGAATCCTTGAAACTCAGTAATAAAATAACTCGGTTTTAAAAACAGATAAAAATCAGGGACAGAGAGATGGCTTTGCAGTTAAAAACACACCAGCTGCTCTTGCAGAGGACCTGAGTTTGAGTCCCAGGCCACCCACAGTCTCACCAGCATCTTTACCTCCAGGTCCAGAGGCCATGCCCTCTTCTGGCCTCCATGGACAATAGGTACATATGGGTTGCACATACTCGCATGCAGGCAAAACACTTATACACATAAAAGAATCATTTTAAAAATGGATAAAATTTCCCCAAAATAAGCCCTCACATTTAGCAAATGAGAGGACAAGCAGTATCGTCAGTGAATTATGAATTCAAAACAGTGATACCACACACACATTTCAATGACTAACGTTCAGAAGACAGACAATACTAACTGCTGACAATGATGGGGAAAACAGGACCTATTACATACTGCTGGTGGGATACAAACTGGTAACGAGACTTTGGAAAACGACAGCTTCTTTCGAAGCAATCTATGGTATCTATGGTCAACCCGTAAGTTGCACCAAGACTTTTCACCCAGATAACACTGAAACTGTATGGCCACACACATGAATGTACAGGAATGTATCCTCCCACACTTCGAGAGTTGAAAGCACCCAGGATCCATCAAAAGACAAATGGGTAGCTGGACTGTCATATGCCCAGGTAAATCCACACACTGTGCTGTTGAGCATGAAAAGGCATGAGAGAAACAGACACAAAGGAATCAGTCTCAAAACATGTTACATACTGTGTTTCCAACTCTTTATGTTCTGGAAAAGGTAACACTGGAAAAACAACGTGAAAGACCAATGCTCATCAAGAGTTGGAGAGGGAGGGGTGAGTAGTTGACACAGGATTTTGGAGACTGTAAATCTATTCTGCATGAAGCTATAATGATGGAGAAATAATGTGCTTTTGGCAAAACTATCATTTAGGACAAAGTGGACCCCAATGTGAACTATGAACTTTAATGTGTGAAATTATTGGTTCGTTCATATGGCCAACGAGGACATTAATACAAACTGTTGACAGAAGCTGGGTGGAAGAGCATGGAAAAACCCCTGGGCTTTCTGCCCAATTTTCTACAAATGTCCAATTGCTGTGAAAATGAAACTCCTCAAAAAATTAAAAATAGGACTACCCTATGACCCTCCCATACCACTTCTGGGTATATGCTCAAGAAATCTAAGCACACAAAAAAGATTCCTGAACCCATGCTTACTAAGGCATTATTCACAATAGCCAAATCATGGGGTCAGCATTGGTGCTTACCAACAGATCAAGTTTTATTCCGCCATAAAGAACAAATTTGTGAGCTGGGCAGTGGTGGCACATGCCTTTAATCCCAGCACTCGGGAGGCAGAGGCAGGCAGATCTTTGTGAGCTTGAGGCCATCCTGGTCTATAGAGCGAGTTCCAGGACAGGCTCCAAAGCTACAGAGACCCTGTCTCAAAAAAAAAAAAAACCAAAACAGAAAGAACAAAATTATGTCACTTACAGGAAAATGAACCTGGAGGTCATTGTGTTAAGCAAAAATAAGAGAAATATTCACATTTTCTCTCATATGCAAAATCTAATTTCAAAAAAATAAAAAGACATAAAAGTATAAGGAACAAGGAAGGGACTATTTGACTCCCGAGCCTTGTTCCTATAACAGGAACAAAAGGAGGTAATGGGTGGGGTATGAAATGCCATAATTAAATGTATTATTTTATATAATTAACATGCATTAATAAAAAGAGGGAGGGAAGATGAACATACTTCACTACCCCTTCTCCAATTAATGAATATTGTAATAATCTTGCTGACTTGTTCCAAAAATTAGACCAAAAATTGTCTCTAGAAGAAAATGCATGTCTGAAAGACCTGTGGCTGAATTGCTAATTAATGAGAAGCACAGTCCACCCATAACAATCAAATATGAAACAATCGAATTGCTAATTAATGAAAAGCACAGTCCACCCACAACAATCAAATATGAAACGGACAGCTACTAAAAGCTATCAGGCTTCCTTTTGCAGTCTCAAGTCTTGCAGGATGGATTACTGCCCAACCCACCGCTGTCAGGGCAGTTGTGGGAACTATGAAGCTGAAGGAGAAACACTTTAAATAAGAATTCATACTCCACAGAAGTAAGAATCTTTCAACTTTTATTTCTAGGATACATTCATCTGGAATCTTTGTTTCTTTACAATTTTCCCCCTAAGAGAAATGAATACAATAAAAATATAATCCAACTACCAGCAATGTTTGTAACCAGAAAGGAATCTAAAATCTCTGGTGTGATAATATAGGATATATTTTTTTAAAAAATATAAACTTCATACCAGAAATAAAGCCTGAATATTCTCTTTTGTTAAAAATATAATTTTCCTTCTTTGCTCTTCCACTTTATTCTAAGTCTGCATTTAAACCAGCAATGTTAACTCTTCTTGCAAAGGATTGGTCCAGCTTGTGCCCTGTTCTACAGTGTGAGTCGACTAACAATTGCACAAGTCTTAGAAATGACATTCCACGGGGCTGTTGCAAGGCTGCAAGACACCCTAGTCACTGTTTAAAAATTCCCATTAGCAAACTGAGGCCCATTCACCATTTTATCCTGTCTATGAAATTAGGAAATGTATACAAAGGAATGTTTTGCAAAATGTAAGCTCAATGGAAAAGAAAGCACCAGTCTGTTTTGACTAGAAAGGTTGCTGGCTCGGACAGAGGTGGGGATACAGCTGTGATCCCCACACTTACTGGGGAGCATGACTGCAAGGGTGTCAGAGTGTGGACTCAGGGGTGTCTCAGAGACTGGTTGCTGTGCAATGAGTGTCATGGGACTGTTTTTCTCAACTAAGGAAAAGACCAAAGAGCAGAACAAGGGGTCTCCAGCTCAGAGATTGACACCACATCCAGTGGTCAAGCCATTCCAGCCATCTGAGGATGGGAAATCCAAGTCGGATGGCTTTTCCCTGCTTCTTACTGGTTTCTCGGCAAAGCCTCAGCAGTTGGCAGGTAATTCATTTCATAATAGGCTCAGGAAGGCAACATAAATGGCCTGAGGGTGGGTACCTTAATTTAAGAAGGTAACAGAAAGTCTAATTATAAACACCGGTAATACACTAAAGCCAGAGTGGAACCCTCAACCTCCACGGAAACAGCACCGTGCACAGTAACTTCTACAGTACGCTCTCAAAAGCACAGCAAACCGAGCACAGGGTTAGAGTGCGCTGGCAATCCACCCCAATGAGGGCCGCCATCTTGTCTTCTAGGAAGGACAGTAGGCACAGAAAGAGGCTTAGGGACAGGCTTAGGGAGGCAAACCTAGCACTGAAGATCAATGGTGCCTCACCCCAGAGATCAGAGGAACATCCTGAGCAAATCAAGGATGAGAGACCTGGCAAGAGGTGACTGCCACACAAGAGGCTTCCCTAAAGAGCTGAGCTAGGTCACTGAGAGGGGCTGCCCTAGAGTCGGGGTCTCCCCCTCTATGCTGACCTTCCTCTGTGACCCTGCAGGCCCAGTGCAGTGAGGAATGGCTGCTGGCCTGACCCGTCCCTCTTTGGCTCTCTGATACATTCACCCTTTCCTTTAGACCTCCACCCCCGTTCCCCAAGAGAATATTCAGGCCATTTTGTTTGTTTGGTTGGTTGGTTGGTTGGTTGGTTGGTTGGTTGGTTGGTTGGAGGCTGTTTCGCATTGGTAAGGAGTATAGGCTAGCAATCTGGAAACTCCCTAACTCAGGGGATGTCTTTTATCAGTATAAGATACTCAAGTGGGGAGAATATAAAACTCAAATGCCATTTTACAGAGGACTCAAATAAACCCATCTCAAATGCTGAGTAATCCAAAACATTGAAGCTGAGCAATGGTATGTTTAACCGTTAGTTCTGCCAAGGCTAAGCTGTTGGACTTTAAGCCAATGTCCATACTCCAGGTAGTCAGTCATTGTAGTGAAGTTGCACATCTTTGTGTTTTCTGCATACAACAAAGTAGGTGATTTAAAATACACATTTGTTTAAACCAATTTACTCCCTTTTAACAATTGTATCTTCAGTCTTACATTTAAATATCCACCCAAATAGTCAATGAAACCAACAGTGGACTGTGACAGTATCATTCAGATGAGATGATAATGCAAAAAAAGGTCAGGTTAAACTCAGAAACCAAGCACAGATTAGAAGTCTGCTCATCAGAGCCCATGAGCCCCCGAGATCCTGCCTGCACGGCTTCCTGTCCAGGAGTCCGCTCATGTGTCTGCTCATGCACCTAATGTGCTGGGAGCCTCACACAGACAGAGCCCACTGAGCCCCTGAGATCCCGCCAGCACGGCTTCCTGTCCAGGATGCATCTCCTCAACTGCCAATGAGGCCTGCACAGCAACTAAGCATTGTCAGAGCAGACTCATGAGGTCCCAGCCTATTCCAGATTTAGCATACGTCCCCAAAAACTGTGCTGTTGAATTGCTCCCTGAATTACAAAATAGCCACAAACTTTAAAAAAATAAAAAAGAAGAAAAAGAAATTTTAAAAGGAAGGGTTAAGATCACATTACAGGTAAGAACGGGTGACACCAAGGACAAGAAAGGCACAGGGAACTTTCTACCACATCAGACAGCACTGTCAATGGCTGCTACTTATTTTAACCAGATTATGGGTGGGGGAAATGAATTATTACCAGAATTTGCACCACCTTCTTGGAAAAATCTAACAATGAAACATTATCTATATATACACTTTTTAATTTTGTATTTATTTGAAGAATCTTTGGTAACAACTGTGTGTCTCCCACATTACAGGACTTTTGAAAATGAACTTACTATTCGGAATATGAAAGATGAGCTGTAGAGCTAAGCGCTGCGCTTTCATATTGCAACCTTAAACCTGACCGCTAACTGGTGCTGGCCATGCATTTCAACACAGTACATTTAACCTGCGAACATACAAAATGAGAGGCTAATACCAGAAAGGAACAGACAGCAATGACAAAACATAACAATGACAACTGTTCTTAAGTAATTTATTTTTAAATTATAAGATTTACAATGCCTTGATTATGCAAAATATCATAATAGAAATTAAACTAAATCAATAAACCAAAAGAGAAATAAAACTTTTTCTTGAATATCAGTACTTAAGCCATCTTTGTTCCAACCGCATCTTATAAAGTACACTAATTTCAAATGTTTCACTTGCAGGTTTAATTTCTCATTTTCAATGTTTTATGAACTGTAATTTTTTTCAAATGCTATTATACCTAGTGTTTATACTGCAACAGCAGCAAAATCTCACGAGTGCGATCAAATGTGGAAGTGGGGCCCCAGACTTCAGCTTTTAGCCACAGACAGAAATTATCCACGGCAGTTGGTAGAGCAAAGTACGCTTGAGTGACCAGAACATGGCTTACAACACTGACGGCAGCTGCTGTCCTGTCCCTCTGATCTGAAACCGCCGGCATGTGGCAGCATTACTGCTGTGGATAGTAAGACTGTTGTGGGGGCTGAGGGAAGGGGTAGGTAGGCTGCTGGGGTCCTGGGTATGGAGCCTGTCCGGGGCTCTGGTGGTACACCGGTGTATACGGCATGTTGTACTGGCCATATGCGTAGGGGTTGTAGCCTAGGGGCATGGGCATTTGGCAATACCTGAGGATGAGAAGAAAACAAAACACTGGGTTGGTAAGTCAAACCCTGCAGAGTGAGGTCATTACTCTAACATCAATTTCAATAACAGCTTTTCATTCTTCTAGGAAAGAGAAGTGAGACAAAGGACTTGTTTCAAAAGAAAAGGCATCTCTACCATTAATTAAATCAAAGATTATCATGCTGCTAATACTATATATAATACTAAATAATAATGCTGACTCCCACTACTAAAGGAAGAATAAAAACAGAAACTGCCTATTTGAATGAAGTTCTCTAGTTCTCTGGCTATGCTCCTGCCCAGGGCTGGAGAGATGGCTCACTGGCTGAGAGCACTGGCTGCTCTTCCAGAGGATCTGGGTTTAGTTCCCACCATCACGAAAATAAGTAAACAAATAAATAGACATTCCCACGTAGAAGGCTAACCTTCAAAAACATCACGTAACAGTCTAAGTTTCCATATATCGGTTTACTAGATACTGAGATTCCCAAGTATACGCACATCAACAAGGCTTATGATCCTGGCTCCACATAAAGGCAGCTGGGGCACAGGTACTGAATTTCACACAGAAGAGATGTGTTTATACAAATGAAATAAACCAAGGACATTGAGCCTATAATTAGTGATACTAGAGAAGCTAAATAAGGAGAACCCAAAGAAAAACATATAGGCATCCTCCTGAATATTAACCTTCAGCAGGTGATGAAAGGAGACAGAGACAGAGACCCACATTGGAGCACCGGACTGAAATCTCAAGGTCCAAATCAGGAGCAGAAGGAGAGAGAGCATGAGCAAGGAACTCAGGACCGCAAGGGGTGCACCCACACACTGAGACAATGGGGATGTTCTACTGGGAACTCACCAAGGCCAGCTGGCCTGGGTCTGGAAAAGCCTGGGATAAAACCAGACTCTCTGAACATAGCGGACAATGAGGACTAATGAGAACTCAAGAACAATGGCAATGGGTTTCTGATCCTACTGCATGCACTGGCTTTGTGGGAGCCTAGGCAGTTTGGATGCTCAACTTACTAGACCTGGATGGAGGTGGGGGTTCCTTGGACCTCCCACAGGACAGGGAACCCTGATTGCTTTTCGGGCTGGGGGGGGACTTAATTGGGGGAGGGGGAGGGAAATGGGAGGCGGTGGCGGGGAAGAGACAGAAATCTTTAATAAATAAATAAATTTATGAAAAAAAGAAACTACAGAATTACTTAAAAAAAAAAAAGAAAGATGCAAAAAATAAAAATATATATCCTAGACATCTAGGAAATAGCTGTTCAGTTCCTCAAATATGCAACTGTAACATGATTTTAATTTCTGAGCAAGCCGACATCATGGCTGAGTCATGAGATCTGTGCTCAGAGAGGGACGAGCCTGTCTTTAGAGTAGTCATAGCTAGAAATTCTGTGTCACCGTCTTACCCAGGATATCCTGGATACGTAGGATACGGTGGTCCCTGAGCCTGTGGAGGGGGAGCAGACCCAGGGGTCTGTGGCGGTGCTGGTGAAGCAGCCCCTGCCCCTGTGGGAGCGGCAGCAGCAGGGGAGACTCGGTTTGCGGGAAGCACAGGAGGTGGAGGCCGGGCTGGAGGCTGAGGCTTCGCAGGCTGAAAGAGAACACAAGCGATGACAGAGTGTGCAGTGGCTCTCGACTATAAGAGGGAGAGCACAGGCATCCGGACTGTTCAACCCCCACTCTCAGACATCAGCCTACTAGTCTAGAACATGGCTGAAAGTGCTGACGTCTAGTCATGCTGTCTCCACCAACACCACACACACTACTGGGCCTACTGTCAGGCCCCAAATTCTCTTTACTAAACCTTTAAACACACAATTACATGAGAAGCGATAAAATTGAGCAACTGTTAATACTATTGCCTCCCTTGTGTCTGTAGAACCATTCAAAGCTGCCAGCTTCACAGGGCCAGCCCTCCAGACAGACATCAACACTCAGTGTGTCACCAAAACAATCATGCTGCTCCCTAGGTCTGGCGAATATCCACTCCAGTCCAAGATTCTTACCCACCTGAAAGAAAGGTCTCTGTGGTTGCCTTTGTGAACCAAATTCAAATCAAGGTTCACGTGCCACAGACCGTAATGAACTATTCATTCTCATCTACAACTCCTCCCGTCTTCGCATGTGGTTTAGAAAACAGGGGAATCTCAAATCTGCATCTCATGTTCTAGGTTTGTCAGCCATTTCTGAGGACATAATTGAGCTTCTTTTTCCATCACTGTTCTCACTTGGAAGTCCATTCTAAGGATATTGTTTCACTCAGGCTAAACATTTTTGGCAGTGAGAATTCATGAGTGCTGCTGTGTATATACACTAGAAGCCATCACAAGGTTGGACCCCCAACCACAGGTGGGGACCACCAGTTCCCTCCACTGCAGCCTTGAGCTGGCCAGCTGCAGGATAGGAATGCAGCAGGCCTGGCCTACTCACCGGCATGGTTCTTGGAGCTGGAGTTGGAGGCGCTGTGGCGTGTCCCCCAGCAGGAGAGGACTGATATGCCGGAGGAGGGATGGAAGGAGCGCTGGGCTCTCTGGCAATGCTCTGCTGCAGATCCCTTGTGAGAGGCAGAGCGTTAAGGTTAACACCATGAAGAAACACCTGTAAGATGTTACCTCCTTTGTTTTTCTTCACATATTAAGCAAGCATGCCTCCAAATAATGAGAGTATTCTAGAACACGCTCCTATTCTTGCCTAAAAAGTGCATCTTTAATCCTGCGGCAAAACAAAGGATGACTCTGCTTCTGAGACCAGCAGAGGATAGAGTTCTTTCAGACGTCTTCATTGTAACTAGAATAAGGAACGTCTTAACCAGGCAAGCAGTCTTAGAAGATTGTTTTTTATCTAATAATAGTTAATTACAAAACAAAAAACTAGTAACACACTCTGTGAAATGCTCAGAAGACAGAGGGCAATTACTGTGTTAGCACTACACAGTTCATTCTAAACACAAGGAAGCAGCTTAAGTACAATCTGACGCACAAAACAAACTCACTTCAAGAGCTCGTCTCTCTCTGTCTTCCGTGCAAACACTATGTCACTGCATTTGTTCTGGAACCTGACCAAGATTTCAGTCAGCTCGTTGTAAAACTATAAGCAAAGAGCAAATACAAGAAATAAGTAAAAAGCAATTTTAATCTAAGGAAAAATAAATTCTAACAATAATTTAATTTATCAATGATGCTGGGGCTAGAAGGTAAAATTGTTCACATGAAATACATTCATACTATCAACTGAATAACTTAGTACTAAATATAACCCAAGATTGATAAAGAAAATAAAACTAAGGAGATCATGTTCACAGAATACTGGCACTAAATATTAAATAGCTGTAAGTTACAAGTTTTATAACTGTGAATATGTTCCCAATCCCTACATAAAAACCAACCTCTAAGAGATGACTCTAATTCTATCATCATGCTGAGTTAAACCTGTACAGTAACTATGAAATACGGGCCGTCACTGCAGATAATACCCAAGGCTCTCTAGAGAATTCTTCTTATCTACTTGAACAAAGCATTGAGTCCTAATGAATGGCATCTTACCCTGCCGCACCATGGCTTTACAGTGCTATCTATTCACAGACTGTTGAGAACAAATACTGTGTCTCATCAAGGTAACTTTATTCAGTAACCATTATAAAATTAAGAACCGGAAGAAACTTTGTATCTTAAAAACTTAAAAATCACTTTTCTCAAAAACAGAACAATCATGGAAAAATATATAGCTAAGCATTCCTCTAAACCCTTTAAAGAACAAATCAAGGAATGCACTTAGAACATATCTGAAGACTACTTTGATACTCAGGAAGTCTGTCTTCATCACACCACCATCACAGGAGATCAAAGCCATGTGTCCCCTCCCACCACAGATCAGTCCCAGCTAGCCCTAAAGAAGATGTCATTGGTTTTGATAGCTCTAATTCCTGCTACCTGCAATGCGTAAGTCCCTTCTCTACACAACTTATTCTTCAAAGCTCCACCAAATGTTGCTGCCTCCGCTGAGCCTTCTCTCTCTGCAAGCCTGACAGAAGCAAAAGGCAGTAAAACCAGCAAATCAAATGCAGATACTTGATCCAACTGGAACTATCAATAGTATCCCATCTGTACCTATTATCTCTAGTCTCTCATGTGCACGCATACCTTTGTGCCCTCCTTCAAGTTAGCTACAAGTTCAACAAAATTGTCATATGCAGTTGCCAAGTTCTTTAGAACTTCTTCTCTCAAGTTAGCTTCATTGTTAGACTGCTTCATTTTAGAAAATTCTTGGTGTGAGACCTTGGTAAAAGAAACAAAGTGTATATTTACTTATAAATTTAATTTAGCTTTTCTTTCATTTATTATTTTGGGCATACAAATGTATGTGTGTAGGTATGCATGTGCCACAGCGGACAAATTTCAGGAATTGGTTCTTTTCTTCCACCACATGAGTCCCAGGGATCGAACTCAGGTCATCAGGACTGGTGGCACACACCTTTATACCCCGAGCCATCTTGATAGCCAATAAAAATATTTGTACTGGGGCCAGGTGTAATGGTATACACCTTTAATTCCAACATTGGAGAGGCAGAGACAAGCAGATCTCTAAAAACACCAAGCCTGTCAGGGCTGCATAGTAAGACCATCTCAAAGAACAAAACTAAAACAACAACAAAAAAATCCATTGATCTCTTTTCCAATTATGAAATCATAATTACTGGTATGCAAAATTACAAGAAATACCTGGAATTTCTTTGTGTCACATAAACTGTTTTGACTTTTTTCTTAAGTAAAAATATCACAAATTCAATAATAGCAAAACATAATTAACAATGGTTACCAATTTCTATCAGTCTATAACACAAAAAGCACCAAGATAGAACTGATTATTTTAGAATACTTTTACCACAATAGAATTCTGTACATTCACTGATAAAATGGCAACATCTCAAGTTTGATACACAGCTAAAGTCATGTATTAGCCCAATCATTCTGCAGGCATTAATGATTCCCACTAATTTTGATTCTTCCCTCCCTACAGACAACAATAAAAAGGAATCAAATAGAAATGATTTGGAAAACATGTTCTCTAAGCAGCATGTAGCCAGAAGTAACTTTGTTTCTAGTACTAGAATTGAACCTGGGACCTCACACATACCAGGTGAATGAGACCAATGGGCATTCTCAGTCGTTACGAGTGCATGCTGCTCTTCAAGGTGACACACAAGGATGGCAAGTTTGAGATTCACCTGTGTCTCACAGTGACAGTGAGTTCCATGCCAACCTGGCTGTAAAGACCCTTTATTTTTGCATACTATGCAGATATACCATACTCTCCTCGGTGAATTCTTCATTTCACATTCTTCAATGGTCATAGATCTGGCACACACATCCTATTAAATATATAAATGTACCTGGATATTTTTTAGAAGTCCCTCCTGTTTCTTCAGAGACTCTTGAACTTTAGCTGTTAGACCACCATAGATCCGATCCAGCTCAGTGACAGAAAGAGCCTCCTCATTTATCACGCCATCCTGAGCCAGGGCTGTCAAAAACTTGCTTGTCATGTCAAAATTCACTGACTTCAGGTCATTCTCAAGACCCTCTCTTTCCTTCTTTAGTTCATCAAGATTTGACAATAAGGATTTTAACACATTTACAACCTAAACAAAAAACACACGCATGGTCACTGGTAGGACATCCCTGGACACAAAGTTCAAGGCTGAGGAACACAATCCCTCTGCACTACCTCTTGAGAAATGAGCATTTCTTATATTCAAAATTCAAAATTTTTGGTACTGGAAATAAATGGACCTATCAAAGTAAAACAGTTACAGCAAAGAAAATATTTCAAACTAGGTTTGATGATGCAAGCCTTAATCCCAGCATTGGGAGGTGGACGCAGGTGGACGAGTTTAAAAGTAAGAACAGCTTGGACTACATAATAAGTTTCAGGACAGCCAAGGCTACAGAGAAAGAGGGGGAGGGAGGGAAAGAGAAAGAAAGGAAGGAGATAGGGAGAGAGAAAGAGGAAGGGAAAGAGAGAGAGAGAGAGAGAGAGAGAGAGAGAGAGAGAGAGAGAGAGAGAGAGAGAGAGAGAGAGAAAGAGAGAGAGAGAAGGAAGATTAGCTTTCAGGGCTGGGAATACAGTTCACAGTGTTCAGCTTGCCTAATATGCATGAAACCCTGGATTCAATCTCCAGAACCACTGTTTCAAAAAAAGAAAATAATATCTCACCACTGAAATACCAGTAATCAGCATGACAGACTTAGTTACTGTATAACCAGGGCAGGTAAGTTCCTGGAAAGCTAAATCTTCTCATTTGCAAAATGAAAATCGTGCCTATTTCAGGAACACTGTAAAGATCAAGGTGATCCATATCAAGTTTTCAACATAATTCCCTCCCTCTGCAGAGGCAGAGCTCACCACAAAGCCATTGTTACCTGGTACTTGAGATCTCTAATTCCCAGAACAGGGCAGAGCCCACCATGCAGCCATAGCTACCTGGCACCTGAACTTTATGGAACAACTACAAACCTTGGGCACATTTTGAGCTCCATAGAGGCTTCGAAATCTAAGCATTCAGACAGTTTTTTTTTTAAAAAAAAAATGTGAAACAGATCAGAAGTCTCATTTATTTAGTAAATTTAAGGTACCTCTTAAATATGTGCCGTATTTTTTATTGAGTCAGGTGTAGTAGGGCATATAAGTTTAAAATGTTAAATATATAAGAGGGCTGGGGAGATGGCTCATGGGTAAGCATTAGGGCCTGAGTTTGGATGCCCACAACACACCTCTGGTACATGGTGAGGAGACTTGTCAGTATTTGTAGATAAACATTCTCTAACTAAAAATCTAAAGAGAGCTAGAGAGATGACTTAGAAATTAAGAGCACTTGGTACTCTTCCACAGTCTGCAGCACCCACATAGGGCAGCTCACAACTGTAACTCCAGCTTCAGGGTATTCAATGCCTTATGTGGTTTTATGTGTCAACTTGACACAAGCTAGAGTCATCAGAGAGGAAGGAGCCTTGATTGAGGAAATGCCTCCATGAGATCTAGCTGTAAGGCATTTTGTCAACTAGTAATCAATGATCAATGAGGGAGGGCCCAGTCCATTGTGGGTGGGGCCATCCACGGGCTGGTGGTCCTGGATTCTATAACAAAGTAGGCTGAGCAAGCCAATAAGCAACACTTTTTCATGGCTTCTGTATCAGCTCCTGCCTCCTGGATCCTGCCCTGTTTGAGTTCCGATCCTGACATCCTTCTGTTGTGAACAGCAATGTGGAAGGGTAAGCCAAATAAAACCCTTTCCTCCCCAACTTGCTTTCTGGTTACAGTGTTTTGTTACAGCAATAGAAATCCTAACTAAGACACCCACACACAGACAGGTACACCTACATATAAATAAAATATAATAAAAATAAATCTTTTTTTTAAAAAAAAAAAAAGAGGAATGGGTATGCCTACAGTCTTTAAAGTGCCTGAGTGTGGTTTAGATCCCCATGTTGAAGAAGTAGCTCAGTACCATAGACAAAGCCCGGAGTTTCATTGAACCAACTGTGCAGAGCTTGCCAGTAATGCTAACATTATTATCCACACTGGACCACAAACTGAGATAAATAATGGGTGTCTAAGATTCATTTGCTAATTTTTCAAAGTACTTAACAAACTATCTCACATAGTAAGCGTTGCTAGAATATATAAAATTATTCTATACAAAGAGAAATAAAGAACAATATGAACCACTTTAGAAATTTACAGTGTCTGTCTCTTGCCCAAGCTTATTTTCTGCGCACCAGGGAGCAGCTACCCTATCTGCATCACTCTACCTTACTGTGGGCACTGTTAGATTACACCTGCACTTTCTCTCTTCTTTAGGACTTCCCTAATCAGAGGCTCTGTGGGTTTCATCATTAGAAATATCATCATGGGCCAGGCAGTGGTGGTACATGCACATCTTTAATCCCAGCACTTGGAAGGCAAACACAGGCAGATCTCTCTGAGAGTTTGAGGTCAGCCTGGTCTACAGAGAGAGTTCCAGGACAGGCTCCAAACAAAACTACAGAGAAACCCTGTCTCAAAAAAAGAAAAAAGAAAGAAAGAAACATTATGATGGGGGCTGAAGAGATGGCTCAGTGTTTAAGAGTACTGGCTGATCTCCCAGAAGAGCAGGTTCAAAACAAATCTCAGCACCCACATGGCAGTTCCAATTTCAGGGGATCTGGCACCAAGGTACATGTAGGGAAAACACCAATGTATAAAAAATAAACACTGTTACCATATGAGTGCCTAGAAATGAGTACCCAGCTCACAAAAAGAACTCAAGAAATGAAAATAACATCAGGATATTAATCAATAATTCTGTATCATGCAATATATATATATATATATAATACTAGTTTAGACATAACCACCCTAATTTATGTCTACATGTGTATATGTGTCTGTGTGTGAGTATGCATGATTGTGTGATACTTGGAATCAAACCCAAAACCTGGAGCAGGCTAAGCAAGTGCTCCACCATGAAGCTATACCTCATCCCCCATTCTTCACTGTTTAGAAAGTAACAGGAAGACACCGGGAGGTCACTGTACACAGCAGCTTAAACAGAGTTCCACAAACACAGGACTACCCAGAGCAAGTTCCACCTTCTCACCTCGCTGCCCTGCATGGTCTTTGCTGGATTAGCAGAAGGGATGGCAGCATTCAGCTCAGGTTCCGGCTTACACAGAAGGGCGATGGTGTCGCGATGAGACTGGTAACGCTCTTTTACATTTCCGTCAGCTTGCACAGCTTTATCTAAAACCGCTCTGAATTTGGATCCCTCTGGGGAAAAGAGTTTCCAGAACTCAGGCTCATGGGGTTGATACTTTAAAGCCCTGGTCCTCAGCGTGATTCCCCTTCCCTCTTCACCAGGCCCCAGTTCACTGGACAACAGACCTCATCTTCTACAGATCAGCACAGTTTGGTTTTGGAAAAAAGACAAAATTGTCCATGGAGCTAGGGCACAGTAATCTGTTCTCACTTGGCTAACATTTGCCAGGTGAAAGAAACCTGACAGTTGTCTAGTTTCTTCTTACAACTCAGAATACAGGAAGAAATCATTCACACTAAAACAAGGTACAACTCATGAAAAAGTACTCCTCTCTCAGAAGATAATCTCACTTCAAAGAAAAGTAGATCTATTTGAAAAATCTAACAAAGATAAAGTTGTTTCTAGCTAAAATGAAGACACCATGTATTGTAAACACAAACCTTAATAATTGAATTCTTAAAAAGCTGTCAAAGTAGCTGTTAAGGTTCATTCTCTTATCTACCTGGGATTCACTCGATTCACTACTAGATCAAAAAGGAATGACAAGACCATACCACTTCATGTGTGTTTTTAAAATATATGTGGGGCTTGGAAAAGCTTGAGACTCACAAATCAGCTACATTCCACTCATCACAGAAAACCTAGATGAGTTTCAGTACTGTTTTGTCTTTGTTAATCAAGGGGAAATACCTGCATTTTCTTTAGTCATATAAAGTTCAGTAAAAATGAGTTTACGACTGAGTCTAATTTAAAAATATGCATGGATAAAGTGGGAATTTACTTGCATGCAGCTCATCTGTGCCATGTTACCTGCTCGTAAAGGCTTGTAGAGGTCATTGGATGCAGTCCTTTGCCAGCGTTCCTTGAACTTTGCTCTTAAGTCATTATCAGTTGCTTCTTCTTCATCCAGCAATCTTAGAGACTTAAAAAGGATGCAAAAAATCCTTCAGATAACATTTATCATTTCTAGCATTTAAAAAAGAAAACCTCAATAATTTAATTGTTGTTTATGTGGTCTGAGAGGGTTAGTTGTTTGTTTTTTTTGAGACAGTGTCTTGTTACATAGACCTATGAAGAGAAGGCTGGCCTTAAATCCTTCTGCATCCATTTACTGAGTGTTGGAATTATAGGTGTAAGACACCATACCTGCTTTGACAAACCCAATAGAGATAACCAATGAGGTAGAAATATTTCAATACCACTAATTGATTGTTGTGTAAATTTTGTTTTTGTTTGAAATGGTCTCAATATACAACCCAGACTAGCCTCAGATTTGTGACCCTCCTGCCTTCTAGGTGCTGACATTATTAGTACAAAAAGTGATACATTTTTGTTGCAGAAATCTTGAGTTTTAACATGACAGAAAATTGATCTGGGGCAGTAGTAGAGTACTTGTCTAACAGGGACAAGGGGCTGGATTTTATTACCACAGTCATTCTCTCTGTCATATTCTCTCTCTCTCTCTCTCTCTCTCACACACACACACACACACACACACACACGGGGGGGGGGAGCACAGTCCAAGTTAAGGGTATTTATTACTTTTCTCAGTAAAACAGGGTGCTCAATGGGTACAGTACTTGCTTAGCATGCACACAGCCGTGGGTTCAGTCTTCAGCCCCACATAAAAACCAGGTATAGTAGAACACACCTGTAATTCCAGCACTTAGGACACGGAAGCAGGAAGATTAGAAGTTCAAAGGGTGGCAGTGGTTTGAACAGAACGTGAATTCAGTCAAAATTCATTCAACAGTAAACACAAGTAATAGTATTTTGGGTTATGGAATACAGGGACACAGTGTAAGTTTTGTGTATGTGTGTAACCTGAGTAATGATACTCCAATGTCCTCACCTCTTAGTTTAAGAAATGTACCACAGTCCCTAAAAGCTTAACTCAAGAAAAGTTAGATGAAGAAAATAAACATTCCTGTTACTATCAAGCTATAAAATCGTGATATTATAGTCCTATTGTAACATAACAGTAAGCATGCCCTATATACCCCAGGGGCTCGGCATGTCACTGCTTCAACTTCTCTTTGAAACAGCAAAGGGAGGTAAACAATTCCACACACAAGATTCTTACTGTAGTAAGCACTTAAGATTTCTGCCTATACTTCAAAGAAATAAGGTAAACAAAAATTCCACAAAAGTCATCTGAGAAAACAAATATTTACGGATTAAAGCTGTAGTAAAAAGGCCCAGCTTGCACCCACATGACCAGTCTGAACCTATCTGCAGCTGAGGAAAATAACACTGTAATTAATACTACAAAAGGAGAATCACACAGATAATTATTGGGAGGGAGGAAGGGAAGGAGAGAGGAAAGAAGAGGGAGGGAAGGAGGGAGGGAGGAAGGGGGGAGAGGGGGGAGGGAAGGAAGGGGGAGGGAGGGAGGGAAGGAGGAAAGGAGGGAGGAGGGAGGGAGGGAGGGAGGGAGGGAGGGAGGGAGGGAGGGAGGGAGGGAAGGAAGAAGGAGGGAAACCTTAAAGAGGTGTTTTATTCATAAACTGCCACACATATGGCAAATGAATATAACTGCCTTATAAAGGATCTAACTCCCTTAGTGTGATTCACATTCACTAAAAAACCTGGGGCTGCAGCATAACTGGTAAAGTGCTTGCCCCGCATAAACTGGGTGTGAGGTGCACACTTGTAATCTTGGAACTTGGGAAGGAGAAACTGGAGGATCAGAAAGAAGTTCAAGGCCAACCTGGAATCAAAAATCTGGTATCTAATACAGAACCTGATCTAGACTCAAAAGAAATGACTAATCGTGAAGTTTTATAAGAGGTTGAGTCCCATAGTTTACTAGTAGCCAGCAGTCAATGGTCATATGAATTTAGCTATTATGCATTTATTTTCTCCAAGAATGACTCATTTTTAGCCAGGCAAAGGTGGCACATGCCTTTAATTCCAGCACTCGGGAGGCAGAGGCAGGCGGATCTCTTTGAGTTTGAGGTCAGCCTGGTCTACAAAGAAGTTCCAGGACAGCCAGGGCTATACAGAGAAAGCCTGTCTTGAAAAACTAAAAAAGGAAAAAAGACTCATTCTCACTCAATAGAATTCTTCCTGAGAATAAAGGCAAGGAAGGCACAGTGACCTCAACCAGACACTGAGTAATACCCCTCAAAACCAAGGAGACACCAAGATGTCAGTTTCTACTTGAAAAGCCAATCTTTTCAAACATACCTCTTCTAAGATTTCTCTATTTCTTTGTAGTAACTCGGGTAGTTCTTTTATCAGCTGGTCGACAGTCTGGATGCCACCCTGTTCAACTACAGATGCAGACTTGGTAAGTATTGACTGAGGTACAGTGTCTCCAGACACATCTTCAATTGCTGCTGGAAGATTGAGGGAAGCCAATACCCTGCAAAACAGGAGGAGACATTGTATGTGTACATCTACACCACCTTCAAAACAGCCGTCACTTACAGCCACCCACATCAACAATGGACTTAACACGCCACAAGGATGACTCCTATTAAAAATAAGAGGGAGGGGGAAATCAGTGATTAATACAATCAAACTAATTAAAGAACAGACGTTGGGAGGGGGAGAGGAGATACGTTGGCTGGGTGGGAGAAGCTGGAGGAAAGGAGTAGGAGATGGACACTACAAAGATTCATTGTATACCACTATAAATTTTTCAATAATTTATAAAAATTTAAAAGAACTGAGATGTTTAAGTTCAGAGTTCAGAATTAAAAAACAAAAAGCAAGAAAAACGCTAGGCACAGTGGCGCATGCCCTATTATAATTTTGTATCTATGCAAAAGATCAAAGAACACAGAAGGTCAAAGTATCAATTACAGACTCACCCACATTCTGGGTTTTATGGTAGTCACTTTTCATTTACATGAAAAGGCAGAGGAATTTATACATATTCGTGATACCAAAATAAAGCAAGTAAGCCAAAGAACATGAGAAATAGAGAATCAGGACTTCAAAATTATCCTCAGCTACAGATGAAGTCTGAGGCCCTGGATGAAGAGATGGATAAACAGACAGAAGATGATGGATGGACGAACGGACAGACAGATAAGATATAGTAAAAAAGGAAGGGAGTGAGAGAACCAGTACAAATGTTTCAATAACAAAAAGTCAAAATTTACAATCATTTAAATTGAAAGCATCAAAAGCCAAAATTGAAAAAAATACGCAATCACAAATATCTGACTTGCATTCAAAATACATGAAGAATTCTTTAAGACAAGGATGGTTAGGAGGGGACTCAGCAGTCAAGAACACTCGTTGAACTGGTAGAGAATACAGCTGCCATTACAATCACATGCAGCTCACAATTATCCATCAAGGCAAATCAAGGGAATCTGACACCTTTTCTGTCCTCCACTGGCACTGCACACACATGGTGCACATACATACATACATACATAAATACATACATACAGGCACAATACTCATACACATTAAATATATTAGTTATATTTATAATAAAATGATATGTTAAATGGATCTTTTTTTAAAAAAAAAAAAGATGATTAAAGAAAAAAACTTGCCAGTGGTGGTGACAAACACCTTTAATTCAAGCCCTCAGGAGGCAGAGGCAGGGGATCTCTCTGAGTTTGAGGCGAGCCTGGTCTACAAAGTAAGTTCCAGGACAGCCAGCCAGGGCTACACAGAGAAACCTTGTCTCAAAAAAAAAAAAAAAAAAAAAAAAACCTTATTGTTAAATTTATTTATGAAAAGAGAGGCACACATGTGGAGGTCAGAGGACAGCTTGCAAGAGTCACCTCTTGCCTTCTACCATGTGGGTCTTAAGGATCAAACTCAAGTCATCAGGCTTGAAAGTAAATGATTTTACCCACGGAGCTATCTCACTGGTCCCAGGAAAACTTAAATTTTAAAAAGGCAATAAATGACTAAGAATATAACATGACTAAGATGTGCCTAACACATAAAAGGGCCTAATTTTGATCCCAGGTAGCCTCCATACCCTTACCCATCCCTCTGCAACTCTAGGCCAAAATAAACCCTTTATAACACCGTCTTTGTCAAGGTACTTTATAGTAACAGAAAAGAAACTAAGGCACTCCCTCGGGCAGTTTTCACAGTGCTTTGTCATAATGATAAAATGCTCAGAGTATTGTGGGTAGAATGGAATACAACCTCCATGGTTCATGTTCTTCTACACTTGATCCCAGCTGGTAGCTGTTTTAGAGGTTGTGGAACCTTTAGAAGATGGAGAAGTGGATCCCTGGAGGGCAAGCTATAGAGATCACTTAGCTCTGCTTCCCGAGGCATATGAAGCATGCACTGTTAGTACTGTATATGGTGTGTAATGTGGCAAACTAAGATGTACACAATGTTCACACTACAGGGCTTACATTTATGGCAAACTGCACAGAGTGAACTTGACCTACAATGACACAGAACACGTGAGAGGAACCAGGAACTAAGGTCAGAGGGACTGAGGGGGAGGAGGCATGAGGACTGACGTAGGTTATATTCTTCGTAGGAGTCATGTGGGTATATGCATTTACCAAACTGAATGAACTACACTTTAAATGAGCACATTTCATTATGTGTAAATTATACCTAATTTTTAGCCCGCGGAATATTTTCTTAATATAAAAATTGGTTTACAGTACCTAATGATTCAAAGAGTCTTTTGATTCCATGTATTTTTGTTGAGTATATATGAGGCACTCACATGCCACAGTGCACATGTGGAGGTCAGAGGACAACCTGCAGGTGTTTCCTTCCACCATGAGCGTCCCAGGAGCAGAACTAGTGTTATATGGCTTAACAGCAAGCACTTAACACAGGCTGAGCCACCTCATCAGCCTGGGACCATGCATCTTAAAGGGCTCATCTCTACTCACTGTTCCTCAAATAAGTCTCTTGAAATACAAAATAGTAGTCAAATTGTCTTACCTTTTGCTGTAATTCCATTCCTTCCAACTCTAAGGCTTCTTAAGAAAATACCCGAAAAGAACAAGTATTGGTGTATCTAGGTCTGCTTGGTATTCATTTCCAGGCTCAAGACTAAAAAATGTTCATAAATTACTCAAAGCACAAGTAAGCAGCTAACTTAAGAACCTCTAAGTCAGCTTATGAAGACCAGTTTCCACCTACCCATTTGCCAAAGTAGTGGCTTCTCTCATTTGAGCGATTGATCTGTTAACCAAGTCAGCTTTCCTCTGACCAAACACAGCCAGGGACTGCTGCACAGACACAGGGACCATCTTCTCAAACAAATCTAAAACAGAAGAGAAGGTCCAAGTAAGACATAGGAAACAGACTCAAACTACAGACAGGACGATTCGTTTTCTCTATAATGTCACAAGATCAGAAACTACATCATAATGAAAGCCAGTGGTAAACAGAATTCCAGATCACTATATTGACAGACAAGAGCAATGAAAGCTCCTCTCAGACCTTCATTCCCATAAGTTTTAAGTCATCATATATGAAGGATCTTAGTGGTTCTGCTCCCTTGATGATCAGACGGACTGTGTGCTCACAGTCCATCACTTCCTAGCTATGTGGCCTTGGGAAACATAATTGCTCTGAACCACAGCATCGTCATCAGTAGCAAAGACATCAATAGTTGTGTCGTAGGATGCTGTGAGAGACAAACTAAGTGCATCTGTCTGTGCTTAGTTACTTCCACACAGTTAACACTTTCTGTTTATTAAACAAAACTAAGTTAATCACTCTTTCCTATTATTATTATAATGCAGGAGATCTGTTAGAAGCTATCAAATATTGCATATATAACATATATCTACACTATCAAAGAAAGGCTGTAATAATAACATTGATCTAATGCAAATACCACACTAGAATATACTAGTTTAAAAATTATTCATGTATGGTGGCTCATACCCATAATCTCAGTCCTTAGGAGGCTGAAGCAGGAGATTTAGGAGTTCAAAGCCAACTTAGGTTACACAGTGAGATGAAGGCCAGTCTAGGCTTTATGAGACCTCTCAAGTAAGTAAATAAAAAAGTAAATAACCATATGTTATTTTCAGTGATGGTGTAACGAATGTTCCATCAGCAAAATGGGTAGGCTCGTCTAAAGTC
The DNA here is from genome assembly GCF_037038515.1 of Microtus pennsylvanicus. Classification (NCBI taxonomy): domain Eukaryota; kingdom Metazoa; phylum Chordata; class Mammalia; order Rodentia; family Cricetidae; genus Microtus; species Microtus pennsylvanicus. Next base: position 10,621,704 of record NC_134581.1, on the reverse strand, counting down.
CTAATCTTATCAAAATCCTGTCTCAAATATCCACAGTTCATATTTCACAGGTGCTCCGTTGCTTACTTTCCCCTTGGAAACGTCACAGAAGACAAAACACCTAACTTTCCCACACTTTTTTGTCCATAGTTGGCTGTGTTTACTCATCTCACTCAATCAAAAGCCAAGTTAGGCCCAGAACTCACTATGTAGACCAGGCAGACCTCAAACTCAGATTCCTCCTGTCTCAGCCTCAAGTGTGCTGAGACATCAGGAGTGTTCCATTTCTACTCCCATGTTTCTTTTAAACAACTTAAATGAAGGCTCTATTCAAAGTATTAGAGAAAATATGTGAGATTTTACATTGTAACACAGATCAGCCTGGAGGAAAGAGAAGCCTTCATCAAAGCACCATTTTCTTCGTGAAAAATGGAAAATGAGCAGTTTTCAGGGTCGCTGAGGGGAAAAAAACAAGAAGAGGGAGAGCCTGGAGAAAACACAAATTGACTAAAGTACACAGAGAACAGACCTACCCGTGAACTTCTGGCTGATGGGTACATTGACTGGGGTGGGTTTCACAAGGGTGGCTTTGCCGATAGGGTCCAGATCTTTAAGGTCCGGAACGCGGTCATGGTAAATAAAATCATTATCCTTCTTTGCTGCAGTAAGGGCACGGCTGATTTTGTCAGAAAAATCCTTCACATTGACATATTCATCATAGCGAGAGGCCACATTCTTAATCAATTCTGCTGCATGCTAAAAATAAACATTTATATATACAGTGTTTGTTTGAAGATGACTGCTTTCTCTACCAAGCATTTTTAAACTCTCGAAATTCTGTGCTTAGCAAGATAACCTGGAAAATCCATGACAAAACAACTAATAATAAAAGGAGAGGAGCAGACAGCCCAGTAAATACACGAATGAGCTGCCAAGGCAGTAAAAGAAAGCTGGGGGTCAATCAACACACCCTGACATTAATGAAGATTGCATGTTATTTCCACAAGCTGCACAACTATTAACAGTGATTAAGAAGTTCTTGGTGCTTTTATGGGGCCCTCGGAAGAGAGTCTTGAAACCACAGACATCAGCGACCAGAGATGCACCTCTCCACGACACTCCCATGAGCAGAACCTGAAGAAGCCGTCCTCTCAGTGAAACAATGGAATTCGCCAAGAGTTACTCCACAACACAGGAAATCAGTCAGCCAAGGAAAAAAGGTGGTACAAATGTAAATGTATCTGACGCAAATAGCATGTTAAAAGAATTGTCAGGTAGAAGTGTGACGTGGTGGCCCAGGCCATTAATCCCAGCATTGGAGAGGCAGAAGCAGGTATATCTCTGTAAGTTTAAGGCCAGCCTGGTCTGTGTATTGAATTCCAGGACAGCCAGGGCTATCTATGTAGAGAAACCTTGTCTCAAGACACCAAAGCAGCAAAAGAAAAGAAGAAAAAAAAGAATTCCAGGTAGTCTTGAGCAATGACTGGGGGTTAAAAACACTAAACAGGTCTTACAGAGGGCCTGGGTTCAATTCCCAGCATGCACGAAACAGCTCAAAACAACCAGTAACTCTAGTTCCAGGGTGAATCCAATGCTCCCTGCTGACCATTGACATTGCATGCACATGGTAAACATACAGACAAAACACTATACATAAAAAATTTTCAAAACTCAATTGTCAGATATAAAATGAGTAGATGGAGATGCAGGCCGCAGGCGACAGGAACCGGCAGGGACCGGCGCAGCGGCAGACGCAGGCCGCAGGACCAGCGCACAACACCGAGAGCAGATTAAATCAAATTAAATCAAAGAGGTAGGCCTTTTGTTGGCGAGGTCCCTGGCAAACGGGGAGCCTGGTCCTGTTCCTGAAGACCCTTCTGAGGGGTGAGAGGGATCTTGGCCCCCAGCAGGAGCCAGGAAACAGAGCAAGGGCATTTTGTAAGAGGAGCTCCTGGCCAGCAGGGAAACCTGATCCGGTTTTAAAAGACCCATTAGATAATATCAATAGGAGGAGATGGGCAAGCGCCAAGGCAAGAATTCACCCAATAATCTGAAAAACAACATGAAGACACCAGAACCCAATGATCTTACAACAGAAGGACTTGAACACCCTAACACAGAAGAAGTGGAAAAAATTGACGTTTTGAAAGCAATAGAGTCCCTTAAACAACATGTAAAAAACGCCCTTATAGAAATGGATGGTAAGTATAACAAAAAGTTTGAAGAAATGAGTAAATACGTACATGATACCCTGGGAAACCAAGAAAAAACAATCAAACAGGTAATGGAAACAGTTCAAGAATTGAAAACTGAAATGGAAGCAAGGAAGAAAACACAAACTGAGGACCAACTGGATATGGAGAATCTAGGTCAACGAGCAGAGTCTACAGAAACAAGCATAATCAATAGAATACAAGAGATAGAAGAAAGAATCTCAGATTCTGAGGACACTATAGAGAAAATAAACACACTGATCAAAGAAAACAGCAAAGCCAACAAATTCTCATCACAAAACATTCAGGAAATATGGGACACAATAAAAAGACCAAACCTAAGAATAATAGGAATAGAAGAAGGAGAAGAGTCACAGCTCAAAGGCCCAGAAAATACTTTTAACAAAATTATGGAAGACAACTTTCCCAACATAAAGAAAGATATTCCTTTGAATATTCAAGAAGCACACAGAAAGCCGGGCGGTGGTGGCGCACACCTTTAATCCCAGCACTCGGGAGACAGAGGCAGGCGGATCTCTGTGAGTTCGAGACCAGCCTGGTCTACAAGAGCTAGTTCCAGGACAGGCTCCAAAACCACAGAGAAACCCTGTCTCGAAAAACCAAAAAAAAAAAAAAAAAAAAAAAAAAAGCATACAGAACACCAAACAAACTGGATCAAAGAAAAACATCCCCTCGCCATATAATAATCAAAACACAAAATATACAGGTTAAAGAAAGAATATTAAGAGCTGCAAAGGAAAAAGGCCAACTAACTTATAAAGGTAAACCGATCAGACTTACACCTGATTTCTCTATGGAAACCATGAAAGCCAGAAGGTCCTGGATAGAGGTACTGCAGAAACTAAGAGACCATGGATACAAACCCAAACTACTATACCCAGCCAAACTATTCTTCACTATCAATGGAGAAAATAAGACATTCCAGGATAAGAACAAATTTAAACAATACGTAGCCACAAATCTAGCCCTACAGAAAGTAATAGAAGGAAAATCGCAACCCAAGGAATCCAACATTGCCAACACTGCCTACAATAACTCAGGCATCTAGCGACCCTTCACTAGCACAACTCAAAGAAGGGAGACACACAAACTCTACTACCAAAAACAATAAGAATAACTCGAGTAAACAACCACTGGTCATTAATATCACTTAATATTAATGGCGTCAATTCACCTATAAAAAGGCACAGGATAAAATGAGTAGATGTTTTACTACCTGCCATTATAGTATACAAAACTTCTTAGTTCTGTATGTAAGACACTAGCCATATAAGATAATTCAGTCCATATCAAAATAGATTATAACACCCCTGATCAAACAATATCTGGACTAAATAAATAAATGAAATGTGAACAGCACCACGGTGTAATTTTCCAGAACTTTGAGCTCCATGTTAGAGACAGAACACGTTACTGCATAAATTCGACACACAGTAAGATACAGCAAGTCAAACACCAAAATCCCATTAGAAAAAAATGGTCTGAGCTGGACAGTGGTGGCACATGCCTTTAATCCTAGCACTCAGGAGACAGAGACAGGCAGATCTCTCTCTCTCTCTCTCTCTCTCTCTGTGTGTGTGTGTGTGTGTGTGTGAGAGAGAGAGAGAGAGAGAGAGAGAGAGAGAGAGAGAGAGAGAGAGAGAGAAGACTGTTTTAACAGTGGACAGTGCTCTCTGTGTGTGTGTGTGAGAGAGAGAAGACTGTTTTAACAGTGGACAGTGCTCGCTCGCTCGCTCTCTCTCTCTGTGTATGTGTGTGCGTGTGTGTGTGTGTGTGTGTGTGTGAGAGAGAGAGAGAGAGAGCATTGTCCACTGTTAAAACAGTCTTCTGTTCATCTCTTATGCTTCACTCTTCTGCTTCCTAACAGTCCATGCTCTCCCTCTGCCTTTACTGCATCTAACCTTGCTTCTTACTTCTGAATTTTACCTTTTCCCACAACCACTTGCTCGAGGCCTCTGCAGGAGCTGCACTTGTGTGCACATACTCACACAAAGACACAATACGTTTTAGTACATATACGTTTTAATCTTTAAAAGATTATAACATAAATACTAAAAAAATACTAAAAGGATAAATGAAGGTCAAAGACTCTTTTTTTAAAAAAAAATTTCTAAAAATGGTGGCTGGAGGGATGGCTCAGAAGTTAAAAAGCACTGCCTGCTCTTCGAGAGGAGGTGAGTTCAGTTCCCAGTACCCACATGGTGGCTTGCAACTGTAACTCCAATTCCGGAGTATCAGATGCCCTCTTCTGACCTCAAAGGGAACGCACACAAATGGTGTACAGACACACATGCAGACAAAACACCCATACACATGACGTATGACTTCAAAGGATACAAACAAGGAGATTAAGTTAAGATATTAATTCACAACCCAGAAAAAACGTCAGCAACACAAATGAGAAAGTCAAGACCATAAGTGAGAAACGCAGTAACCTAAAACTGTTAGGAGCTGGGTGGTGGCGCAAACCTTTATTCCCAGCACTCAGAAGGAAGAGGCAGGCAGATCTCTGTGAGTTCCAGGACAGTCTGGTCTACATAGTGAGTTCCTGGATAGATCAGTGGATGGATGGATGGATGGATGGATGGATGGATGGATGGATGGATGATAGAAAAAGAAAAATATTAGAAATAAAACAATCCAGTAAATCAAATAAAACACTAGAAGCATCACCAACAGAAGACAGAGTGGTCATTCACCATGCACAAGGCCCTAGGTTGAACCTCCAGCATCAAATAACAAAGTGCACTGCTGTGTGGTTCTGGCACTGAGGAGGCAGAGGCATCAGGAATTCAAAGCTAAACAATGTGATAGCTACATAGTGAGATACTGGTTCAAAAAAAAAAGCCAGGAATAAAAGATGATTAGAGCATATCTGTACCCTAGTATTCAAGATCCAAGAAAATCCCAAGTTTGAAGCCAGAGTAGGCTACACAGGGAAATTCTGTCTTGAAAACAAACAAAACTGCAAATATAAATAGTCACTGAAGCTAGGTAATGGATAGGATACTTGTTAACTCATACATCTAATTTTTGAGATTTTTCATAACAGTTAAAATTTGGCAGTAGTAAAATATACCTAAACCCTCAGCACTCAGGAGACTGGAGAAGGAAGATGAGGAATGTGAAGCCAGTCTGGTCATAAAGTGTGGTGGTTTGAATGTAAATGACCCTCAAAGCGTGTGGCATTAATGGGAGATGTGGCCTTGTTGGAGTAGGTGTGGTCTTGTTGGAGAAAGTGTGTCACTGTGGAGGCAGGCTTTGAGGTCTCCTATATGCTCAAGCTATGCCTAGTTCACTTCCTGTTGACTGCAAGCACGCAGTCATGTCCCACCATGATGAAAATGAACCTCTGAACTGTAAACCACCCCAATTAAACATTTTTCTTTATAAACTTTGCCATGGTCGTGGTATCTCTTCACAGCATCAGAAATCCTAAGACAGACAGACAGACAGACAGACAGACAGACAGACACACACACACACACACACACACACACACACACACACAGAGACCCTGCATACCCACCGTGTAGAAGAAAAAGAACCACACAATGAAAAGACCAGAGTACATGACACCACATCTTTCCCAAACTGCGGGGCTATGATCTCCAGTTTATAAGCCTACACCATAAGTTAATCAGTACATATCTTCCTGGGACATGACAATACAATTAATTTAGATCATTTTTACAATAAATAAACATAAATAAATAAAGGAATGTAATAAAAATTTAAATGCAATATTTAGGTACCTGTACGAGTTTGCAAAACATGCTTGTAGGTATAAGGATGAAAACCACCACTTGCCTCTGCTGATAAAGGCAATTAACAGGAAGCGTTTATGGGCAAACTGGGTCTCATTAGGCAGAAACAGGAGAAGGATGTCACCTAAACATTTATCACCAAGAGACTCACCTGCAACCTTGCAATCTCTTCCCCAAACTTCTTCTGCTGCTTGGCCAGGATGGACTGGTGGTACTCAGCATTGGCCTGCATAATACACTGCTTGGCAGCCAGGGTGGGAAATACCTCCTGGAAATAAAAATACTGACCAGGGAGAGTCCAACCACACAAACCACCACAGACAACAGGATGCAGGAAGAGAAAGGAGAGGAGACAGAAATTACAATCACCCAGTAATGGTTTAGATAGGTTAGTCATTAGGTGTGAGCAGAGAAGACCTTGTGGTTTTGCAGGAAGTGCCGTCTATGAATTCAATTTTCTTTCAGTTAAAATTAGGATTTGTTTGTTGTTTGTTGTTTTAAACTGTTAAGTAAAGCTTTTTTAAAGCTCATTCTATGGAGTAGGGAAATAAGCATTTTGTTTACAAGGAAGATAGGAAGGCATGCATGAGTTGGGAAGTTCATGGAGGAATACCAAGCCCAGCTTTAGAAACTTCCTTAGCCCTTACCCAGCCCTCAGGTACCTACACCACCATTACTCACATATACTAATGAAACTGCTCTAGAGCTGACTGTTTCGTCATGTTTAAAAGACAAAAGACAGTAAAGTAAGTCCTCACATAAATTCTTATGCTGAGAGACTGTAAAAAAAAGATTATGGTAGCCAATAAAAAAATCATTTAATATCATATAAATATTAACATTTCGGTATTATATACTCAAAAATACATCCGAGACATACAACTGATTATAAAGTGTAACTTTGCCCTAATTTATTTTTAAAATAACTATAGTCTAATATACTTAAATCCAAACACATAATCAAGAAAGTCACTATATTGGTAGGAACTCTTCCAAAACATCAAGTCCCATCCTGCAATCTCTTTTCTGAAGTATTTTTAAAAACCCAATAATTGTTATATCAAGAACTGAATGACTACCATGAGCGTTTCCTGTCTGCTAGGAAAAGCCAGCACTGAACCACTACTTACAAACATCCGATGAGAACTAGAACTGAGTTGCTGCTTACAGACATCTAGTCAGAATTGGATGTGAAAATACCTCAGGAGACTTAGTGAAAGGAGAAATTCAAACACACTGTAGTCTGAAACTGTCCGTACTCAAGGAAGGCTAGAGCATCTCAGTAAAGATGTTCCAAGAAGACCCAGGAATGCTGCAGACGTGGCTTTCAAGCCTTTGAGATGACAGGACTGGGACAGGACTGACTTACTGATGTAAGAGGATATGACAGTGCACTGTGCAGCTACATACAGAAAGAGGTTCTGAATACTACAAGGGTCCTGGGCAAACTCCATAACACTGGGGGAGGGGACAGTGGCAATGCTATGGATGGGATGGATGGGACCCACAGAATCTCAGGTGCTAGCTAGGCAAGTGCCCAACAATGATCTCAAGCCCAGTGCGCAATAAACCCATAGATCTCAATATTAGCTCTCCACTGCTCATGTACTATTGGGTACCTTCCATCTATTTTTAACTGTACCCTATGTTCTCTGAGGTTTCATAATGTACAAAGATCCCTGAATAACTTAAACTCACGGATTCTCCTACAAATATCATTTACTACCACAAATAACCAATTCTTTGTCCAACTGTGAGGAAATGCAGTTAAAACATCCTTCATGCCAGGTGGTGGTAGCATATACCTTTAATCCCAGCACTTGGGAGGCAAAGGAAGGCAGATCTCTGTGAGTTTGAGGCCAGCCTGGTCTACATAGGAAGTTCCAGGACAGCCAGCACTACACAGAGAAATCCTATCTTGAAAAACCAAAAAGGAAAAAAGTCCCTCGTGCTGGTGTTTAATGCTCTACTTTAACCACTCCAGCTCTACTGGCCCGGTGGTCACATGCTGTCATTTATGAGACACGGCTGGGTAGTCTTCCCATGACCCCTTCAGAAAAGCTTACATTGCAACAATGCTTCCTGCGGTTTGTGGTCAGGATGGCTGCTTTTCCTTAGCTGCCCATTAGCAGCCAAATGTCCTATACCTGTTGGTAAAACTTAATTCTAATCAAAGAATTGGATGAATTTAGGTTTCCTCTTCCTTTTTTCTTTATGTCTGTTTTTGTGCTTTAAGGCTCATCCTTAAGAAAATAGGACGATTGAAAATGTGGGTCATCGCCATGCTCCACACCGTGCTGCTTCCACAAAGTCACCAATCCGGTGGTGAAATGACTGAGGACGGAGGAGTAGCGTTTCCCAGAAAGAGTTTTAGCTCAGAGAAACAAACTTAGTGAAGAGTAAATAGAAAGGCATCCCATAAAAGAACAGTTCATGCATCTTACAACGTAAGAAAACATTCTAAATCTACTCTTCAAAGGCTCCATTAAAATAGCAGATCTCCTTGTTAAAATATACTTCTCAACCTTTTTCTCACACATAAAAATATTCCCATATGTAAAATAACCAAGTGTCAATGAAGACAATAGCTGACCTTGGGGAGAGTGTCTTTGTACTGACACTGTTTGAAGGCATCACCAAAGTAATCCGCAGCCTGGTTTGCCAGCTTAGCTATGATGGCATCTTTCATTTTATCTGAAATAAAATGTTAAATGATCATTGTAACTGAAGTACATGAGACAAGCGCCAGTAACAAAACTCAGCAGGGCAAAGTACATGCACACTGCACTACTCTGATAGCCTGCATTCCATCACCACAACTCACAGTGGAAGGAGAAAACCAACTCCTCAAAGTTGCCGTCTGACCTCCGCAGAAGCATCAAGGCACACATGTGCCTGCATTCGCTCCCACCTCCCCCCACACACACAAACTAAAATAATAAAGTAAATAAGATAACCTGATACATGACTTGGCATAGACACTGAAATTAAAAAAAAAAAAACTATACACCCGGGACTGGAGCGATGGCTCAGCAGTTAAGAGCACAGGCTGCTCCTCCAGAGAACCCAGTTTCAATTCTCAGCACCCACACAGCACTAACACTTATCTAATTCATGTTCCAGGGAATCCAATGCCTTCTTCTGGCCTTCAATGGTTTCAAAAAGCGCACAACTGGTGCACATACATACAGCAACCACATATCCATACACATTTAAAAGAAAAAAAGACAAAAGAAAAATAAAAAAAGACAAAAGAAAAATTTATATATGTCTAAAGAAATCCATATTGATGAAATTTAGTCTTCTGCACAGAAACGATTTCACAGGTAGCAAAACATGATGAAGAAAGCCTATATAACCCTAGTACTTTGGGCCTAAACCCAGAGGATCAAATATTCAAAGCTGTCCTTAGCTACATAGCAAGTTCCAGGCCAGCCCTGGCTACATATGCCTGTTTTAAAATAAGTAAATAAACAATTCCATAAACAAGGCAAAGCCACAGCAATAGGTAATGGCTGCTAGCAGCTGAAGCAGAAGGAAGGGAGTCCTGACATTAGAGTTATTCTTGGGTGTGATGATATCTTTTTTTTTTTATTTATTTATTAAGGATTTCTGCCTCCTCCCCTCAACCGCCTCCCATTTCCCTCCCCCTCCCCCGATCAAGTCACCCTCCCTCATCTGCTCGAAGAGCAATCAGGGTTCCCTGACCTGTGGGAAGCCCAAGGACCGCCCACCTCTATCCAGGTAACATAAGGTAGTGGTGACTATGAAGTTCTGTGAATACTCCAGAAAGCACTACATTATAAAGTCAAAAGGGAATGCTGAATTGATGTGGGAGGTCCTTCTGTCTATGTGTTGCTTTTATTGGTTAATGAATAAAGAATCTGTTTCAGCCAATGACTTAGCAGGGCAGAACAGAGTTAGGCAGAAAAACTAAACAGAATGCTGAGAGAAGAAAGGTGGAGTCAGTGAGACATCAGGTAGCCACTGCTGGGAACAGACAAGCCAGAACCTTACAAGTAAGCCACTGCCATGTGGCAAAGCACAGATTAACAGAAATGGGTTAAATTAAGATGTAAGAGATAGTCAATAACAAGCTAGAGCTAATAGGCCAAGCAGTGATCTGTGGTTATTTCGGGGTTGAGCAGCCAGGAACAAATAAGCAGCCTCCTACAACACTGAGTTATATGTCTTCTATCTCCACATAAGCTGCTTCTCGCTTCCCTCCCCAACCCCATGATTTTTTTGAAGTACAGTCTCACTCTGTAGCCCAGATGGCCTCCAACTCAGCCTAAATCTAAATCCTATGACTATAGGTATGAGTCACTACATACAGAATTTTTGGGGTGTGTTTGTTTAGTTTGTGACAGGGTTTCACTGTTGCTAGGTTAGTCTGACAGTTACTAGGTAATCTAGCATTGCCTCAGTATCTTGGCAATTCCCCTGTATCAGCCTCCCATATGTAGGGATTACAGGCATGAGCCACCACACCCAAGTTGCCATTTTAAGAAAAAAATAAGTTGTGTTTATGCTGCTTCCACATTTTCAATTTCTCTGTACTTAGACATTCAGTCTGTATCCCTCACACTGTCTTACATACCTTTACAAGGATTGTCCTTAAGCCCTTGTCACCAAGGATATTGCCTGAATAGCTTTTTGTCATTTAAGTGTGGTTTAAACAGGACTACCTTTTAAAAAATCCTTCTTGATGGCTCAATGATTAAGAGCACTTGCTACTCAATCATGAAGACCAGAGTTCAAATCCCAACACCCATATCAAGCAGCTCACAATGCCTGTGACTCCAGGCTCAGGGAACCCATGCCCTTTTTCTCACCTGCAGGGCACAGACACCTGCATATACACTTAAATCAAACCTTAAAAGAAATCATTGATCCCGTAGCCATCCCACAACCAGACCACGAGTCACTGCCACATGAAGGAAGCATTCTACCTTCCTCCAGGCAACTCTCCCTTGGAAGTGAGCTTGACTACTCAATGATCCCATCACTATCTAGGCATAAAAACCTAGCACTTGCTTTCAGTGTAACACAGTAAAGAAGAAACTGGAGTTACCTCGTGTGGCTTTTAAGAAAAATACTTCTTGAGCTTGGGCCAGCATAATAAGACTGAGGGTCCCAACAGTATCTGGAGATATGTCCACAGTAGGTTCTCGACTTAAGGCAGATAAAACTGTGTCTTTAATATGTAAAAAGGCACCACTAGCAAACTAGAAGGAGAGAAAAAAAAATCTTTAACATTGAAACTTAATTTTCTACTGTTACACACAAACATCTACAAGCCAACTGAGAAAACGATAAGGTAACTACATGCACATTTCTATACTGTGATCTAAAGCATCTCATTCACAGACAAGGACCTTGCCATGATTCTAGGGCAACAAAAAGTTTATCAAAGATTCACAGGTGACAACAGGGAAGAATAAAGTAAGAGAATGGCAAAAGGTAATCAAGGTTAATTTAGCAGATACACTTCTTCAAAACTTACCCAAGAACAGATGAAGAGATAAAAGACTATTCAAATGGCTACGTGTGTGCGTGCGTGTGTGTGTGTATGTGTGTGTGTATGTGTGTGTGTGTAGGTCAGAGGACAATCCCAGGTGTCGTCCTCAGGACCACTGCCCACTTCCTTTGAGACAGAGCCTCTCATTGGTCCAGAGCTCACCCATGAGGCTAGACTGGCTGGTCAGTAAGGTCTAGGGAATGCATTATAAACATATACCTCCAAACCCAGCATTGATTGTATGGATGGATTTTGGGGATCAAACCCAGGTCAAGCTCAAGTTGCCTTGAGCTTACAAGGCAACTGCTTTCATTATTGACCGAAACATTCCTCCAGCCTCTACTTGTTCTTGCTTTTATCCCAAACAAAGTCATCTTTCAAATAAGCATACTAGGCTTAGGGGATACCCCAAATGGCACACTCTGAGGGCCAGCAATGCCACTGACAGACATTTCCTAGCCTTCAGGATTCCCTAGTGAAATGTCCCCCTTTACATTTTTCTTCCCAAATTTTATTTTAGGGTTACTACTAAAATTACTTTATAAACTGAGAAAATGGAAGAAGTCGAGTCAATATGGGATATTAAAGTGAGGTAACTTGGTAAATAATGCAACCTCAAAGTCACTGTGTTAACAAGACTATCATGGGGTCAGCAAGATGGCTCAGTATGGAAAGGTGCCTGTCACCAACCCTGACATCCTGAGCTCAAGCCACAGGACCCACACGGTGGAAGGAGAAACCAGCTAGCTCTCACAAGTTGTCCTCTGACCTCCACACACATGCTCAACCATACCAATACACACACACACAGTTTTTAAATGTAACTTTTTAAAAAAGATATGACATTGTTCTTATATTTGAAACAAAAATAAACTAAAAGTCAGTAAATAATAAAGTGGCACGAAACAGCATGCCATAGTAGCCAACGACCAGTCCCTGAGACAGTAAGCTATGCTAAGAGCAGTCCAGACCTGACCACATTTAAACACAACTTCTCCAGAGTTTACATGCATCTTATTTTTTTGTCAAAAGTTCTTAATTTTGCCATACCACTGAAATTGCGGGTGTGCCTCGCCCTGAGAAAATGCACACATAAATGTCTAACTATTTTTGACTGAAGTCATTTAAGAGGTTTTCTACAAATGTATGGCATTCGCCCACACATGTCATCTTTGCTGTCCAATCAACTTTCACTGAGCCTCTATTATGTGCCAGGCACTGTGCTAGGTGCTGGTGGGAGTACAGAGAGAAAAAGACATGGGCACTAGAACAAGGGCTTCAGGGCTGAAGGGTTTACCCAAGGACTCAACAAGGATCAGGTTACTCAAGAGCATGACTTTCCTGGAGCAACAGTCATGAGGAAGGCAACAGCTATCACCTAAATGCCAGTCACCCCTTGCATCCAGTGTGCATCCCTGTGTAGGAACTGCTTTTCTGCATACCTGGTACTGCTTAGCAGCGGTTTTCAATCCTTCATCATTATCCAGGTTCTGCTCTTGTGCAATCTGGCTAGCTAAGGCAGCACAATTGAACAACACACAGCTCTTTTCATATCCTAAGCTTGCAAGAGCTGGAAAAAAAAATTGAGAAGGAAAAATGTATCAGATTATTTTTTTTTCTAAAGAAAACAATATTTAATGAGAAATACCATGGCCTCTCTCCCAGGGGCTGTCCCAAGACCTGCCCTCTCACCTACTGCAGACCGGCTGCCATATTCCCACTCATCAAAAACTCAAAAGAAGAATAAATTATTCTTTCTCTCCTTCTCTTTGTTCCCACATTTTTACTACAGTCAGGTTCAAAAATGTAAAACATATCTTTATGTTATTTCTCACTTAATTACTTAAATTCAAATAAATCATTTCCAATTTTCTATGACCTCTCAAATTCTTATCTTCCCCCCACAATGCATGCATATGTACACACACCAATCCTTACAACAACATAAGCATACCAGTGCTTCCTTGATGGTCTTCCAGATCCCCCTTTCTCTGATGAAAAATCCACACAACCCACATCTATCAACACAGCTAATTAACTTTTAAAAAGAAATAAACAACAGAGATAAACTGCAACTTTTACTTGAAGGAATACAAAATGTGGCAGGTCTATAGGAAATAGTATGCCGGACCCCAAAATCTAGAAATGATTCTTAGGACCCAGAAACCGCTCCAGGGCACATGCAAAAAGAGCTGAATGCAGAATCTCATGGGGGAATTTCTGCACTTATGTTCAAACAGCAACCTGAGGGAGCATCAACCAACGGAAGTATAAACAAAATGACATAGAAACATTCAATAAAGTATTCACTAGTCAACTTTCAAGAAAGGAACCTACATGTAAGACAAACCTTGAGGACATTATTAAGTGCAATAAGCAGTCATGAAAGACTAGGATTCCACTTACAGGAAATACCTAAGGGAGTCAAAGTCTTAGAGACAAAAGTACAAAGACAGCGGGTACCAAAGATGGGGCCAAAAGGCTGTTGTTTAATGAATTAAAGCACCTTTGCAGAGGTATTTACAGTGTGATGTACCCTTGCACTACTAAAAACCACATACTTCAAAATGGTTAAAAGGTAACCCCATGCATTATGCTTCTTACAACTTCTTAAAAAGAAGACATGTAAGTCTACTTACATGCAGTACTTAGGACAGTGAGATTCAAAAACAAGAGGATTAACATGTCTGCCAGAAGCTGACAGAAGAGACATTGATCACCAAACCAAACCACTCAGAAGGCTGTCTACACTGAACCGTGCACATTCCATCTCAAAGAACCAGAGCAAAAGACAGCTGTTTACTGTACACAGTAGGGCCAGGAAGTAGCTGACACCTCTCTAAAAGCATCCAGTTCTCTACTTGTTCCTAAACCCATCATGATCTCCTCACTCACTCACTCAGCAGACACACCAATTGCTCCAATCTGCATTCTAAATAACTATAAGAAAACAAAGTAACATGAAAAAGGCAAATAGTATGCAGAGATCCTGAGAGAAACAGATGATCAAGGTACAATGATAGTGTGCACCTGTACTCCCAGCATTCTGGGAAATGAAGGCAGGAGAATCAGGGTTTCTGAGTCCTCCTTGGCTACTTAAGGAGATCAAGTCAGCCTAGACTACATAAGACACTATCTCAAAAAACAATGGTAACTAAAAACTGATCCCAGAATAAATGTAGACAATTTCAACAAGTCAAAGATCCAAGTTAACATCCTTAAAGAAACCTTAAGGCTGTACATGCATAAAACTGTATACACAGTTATTGCTGTTGCCATTTTAGGGTACCAAGGCTGGCCAAGAACTCTTATGTAGCCAAGGCCAAGCTAAAATTGATAAACCTGCCTCCCCATCCTAAGTCCTGGCGCTACAGAATGGTAATTTTAACAAGGCCCCCCAACTGTGCTAGTATGAAGCCAAGTGTCGGGACCATTGGACATGGCCTTGAAAACACTTCAACATTCACTTCCATGGAGAATGATCTGAGTTTCAAATCTACTATTACCAAATGTCAGAGAAATCTTACACAGACGTAACTGAAAAGCCAAACTCAACCTATGAAAAACTAAATATCCAGCAGGTCAAATCTCAGACTCTTAGCTCCTCCTCATCTCTCTGACAGTGAGATAAAGCCAGTCAATTTCACCTCCTAGAATTCCTTCCAAGCCCAACTTTCTCTGACCATACCCACTACCCAATCCAGACTCATCATCTCCCGCAGATCTCTCAAAATGATCTAGTCCTGGAGCAGGCTCTCTGCATTCCCATCTCAGCCCCTTTAAGCCCGAGCTGCACACCCTCCACAAGTCACTTAACCTTTCCAAGCCAGTATACTCAACTCGCAATGAAAGTGTCTTTCCTTATCGCATTCCTGGAGAACTCAGTAACATACTAGACAGGAAACCCTGGGTAAGTAAGTAACAGTAATGGCTGGCTCTTCATATGTAAGTGGGAAAGCAAAATTCAAGAGCACATTTGTACCTCTTTACAGTCTATGCTCCATTACAATTGCTTTCCTAAATCCAATTCAATCTATGGTTTCAAGCCATAACAATAATTATTGCATTGATCACATCTTATATAGAACATACATAATATTTTACAATATTCCTATTTTCTCACCTATACATAAAGTAAACACATATATTTACTTAAGTATATCTATGTACATACTATATATATACACTATCTTAAGATATATAGTCTATCCTGTATCTTTTTGTTTGTTTGCTTTTTATTTGAGACAAGGTTACTCTGTGTAGCCCTGGCTGTCCTGGAACTCGCTATGTAAACCAAGCTGGCCTCAAACTCAGAGATTCACATGTCTCTGCCTCCCAAGTGCTGAGATTAAAGGTGTCCGCCACCACCACCCCTTGCTGTTAGATCTTACATAAGGTATTTCTACTATATAAGAAATACCTTTATTTCTTATGGGCATCATACAATGTGTATACAAATATACTATAAGTTATACATAGTAACAGCATGATTATTTATTATTCATTGCAGTTAATACTTAATGAACACTGTTTAAAGACTTTAAATGTTTTCACTCTTTTATCCTACACAGTTACTCCATGAAGTAAATACTATTTCCACTTTTCAGATGAGGAAATTAAGGCTTGTGCTGTCTGATCAAAATGACTTCACTTTCTGACCTTGGTTATGATGTTTGTACAAACTCATCCTTCAAGACCTAACTTGTTGCTTGCTTTCTGCAGGTAGAACTTCTTCCTCATCTATGCTCCCATGAGATTTTACAGCCATGCCTCAATAACTTCAGTATGTTCTGAGAAATGAGCCGCTAAGCACTTTGTTGTTGTGCGTGTAGTTACACAAAGTAAGACAGGTACAGTATCACCAGACAACAATCGTATGTGGCCACCATCATACATGTAGTCTCTCGTGGATCAAAACATCATCCCCTGGTGTACCCTACACATGTACACATAGTACATTTCAGTGAGATAACTGTCTTCACAACCAAACTGAATACAACTGCCTTATGTATCTTTGTAACTAGGACAGTGCCTGGCAAGGCATGGGCTCTGCAAATATTTTGAAATTACATTGGATTAGAAGTTGAAGTTAAAAATAAAATGAAATTAAAAAAAAAAAACAAAACTTTAGTAATCACAAGGAATTAGGAGAGCAACTTTAAAAAAATCTAAAAGCAGTAAAAATGCTCAAGTCAAGTTTATAATTTTTATTAAAAATTACATACCCAGGGGGAGGGAAATGGGAGGCGGGGAAGAGGCAGAAATTTTTTCAATAAAAAAAAAATTACATACCCAATTTTACAGATCCTCCAAACAGGGAACCTTTATCAAAAGCATCCTTCCACGTAAATGTCAAGCAGATCTAGAATGAATGAGAGGAAACAAAAACTTCTATTACCACCTTGGACCTTGTTAAATACTGAAGAAAACCCAAGAAGGAAAAGGACAGAGCTCCTTGTACAGCTGCCACCTTTAAACAATGACCCCCTTTCCTTCTTAAAGACATTTATTTTCCATGTGAAACACTAGCATTAAGCTATTTCAAAACATCATTCTATGAGGTCTTTATAAACAAAGACAAGCAATGGAGAAAAAGCACCACAAGTTTTCCTGGTGGACCAAACTGAAAAGCACTGTTACAAAGTAGGAAAAATGGGCTGGTGAC
The DNA here is from genome assembly GCF_037038515.1 of Microtus pennsylvanicus. Classification (NCBI taxonomy): domain Eukaryota; kingdom Metazoa; phylum Chordata; class Mammalia; order Rodentia; family Cricetidae; genus Microtus; species Microtus pennsylvanicus. Next base: position 10,604,538 of record NC_134581.1, on the reverse strand, counting down.
ATGGCTCAGCAGGCAGAGAGAGCTTGTCCCACAATCATTACAAGCTGAGTTCAGTCCCTGGAACCAACAGAGTTGTCTGACCTCTACATGCAGACCATGACACACACACTCATACACATCACATACACACATATAATAAATACAGCCTCTTTTTTTTCCCCCCCTGAAACAAGGTTTCATTATTTAGCCCTGGAAAAGGATACTCTTCAGCCCATAGAAATCTGTCTGTCTGTCTCTGTCGCCTGGATGCTTGAATGAAAGGTGTGTGACACCACATCTGACCTTTTTTTTTTTGCTTTATTACTTTAAAAATAATAAAGTATTTACTTTAGAATAAAAATACCACACATCAAAAATTAACCAGACTCAAAGACTATGCAACTTAACGAATTATATACAGGCCTTTAATTCCAGCTTCTCAGAAGGCTGAGGCAGGAAGATCACAAGTTCAAGGCCTGCTTGGGCTACAGAGTAAGTTGAAGACCAGCCTCAACACTTAGTGAGGCAGGAAGAGGGCTGGGAGTATATTTTGGTGGTACAATGCTTAGGAGCCACAGATTCAATTTCTAGCACCAAAAAAGCGGGAGGAGGAAACTACATCTCTCCCTAGTTCTTTCTGTTGTTTTATTTTTATAGACTAGGTTTCCCTGTATATATAGTCCTGGCTGCCCTGAAACTCATTCTATAGACCAGGCTGGCTTTGATCTTAAGAGATCCTCTTGGTAGCACAGGCCTTTAATTCCAGCCCTTGGGAGGCAGAGGCAGGCAGATCTCTGAGTTTGAGGCCAGCCTGGTCTACAGAGCAAGTTCCAGGACAGTCAGGGTTACACAGAGAAACTCTGTTTCAAAAAAAAATGTATAAAGTACTTTTTAAAAATAATTTTAATTTATTTCCATGTGTATGGGGGAGGGAGAGAAGATAAAGAGTAGGAAGGGGACCATAGAGTCCAGGAAAGCGTACTGGACCCCCAAATGTGGAGCTAGAAATGATTGGGAACCCATGCAAGAGTGGAACACTCTCTTAATGGCTCAGTCATTTCATCAGGCCCACAAAGAACTTTTCTTTTGCCATTTTAAGATCTAGAAGCACTACACACTTTAAAGACTTTCATCACGTCTCTCACATAAATCTATTAAGAAACTACCGACAACTTCAACAGCTATCCTTTAAGACAAAGTAAGGCTGACATTCTTGTATCTTACAAATATAAGCGTATTTTGTACCAATAATTTTTTACCAATAATTTTGAAAGCACAAAACAGAGTACTTCTTGAATTAATAATTTCCTTCTCAATTTTGTAAAACCAAAGTCAATTTTTCTTTTAAATAGAATCGGGCTAAGCCGAGTTTCATTCTTTTTTTTTTAAACTTTATTTAACTTTATTTCATGCACATTTGGTATAATGATGTCAGATTCTCTTGAACTGGATCTACAGACAGCTGCGAGCTGCCATGTGGTTACTGGGAATTGAACTGGGTCCTCTGGAGGAGCAGTCAGTGCTCTTAACCACTGAGCCATCTCACCAGCTCCAACCAAAGTCAATTTTGTAAAATCCAAGGAGAGCTGTGCATGACAGCACAAGCCTTTAATCCCAGCACTCAGGAGGCAAGCAGAGGCAGATAGATCTCTATGAGTTCAAGGCCAGCCTGATTTACACAGTGAGTTCCAGCACAGACAGGGCTGTTTAAAGAGACCCTGTCTCAACCCTCCACCCCCTCAAAAAACTAAGAACAAAAAGTCCAGGGGAAAATAGCACATTATTTCCATCTATAAGCAGATCCCATTTGGTATAAGATACAAATTAACACTCTGGACTAAGGAAAACATGAAGAGAATTCAGGAGAATCTTCAGGACAAATATTCACATCAGACAGACCTCAGAAATTCTAATTTATATAAAACTCCACAAAAGCCTAAACATAGTAAAGACACATCAATGACTTCAATGAAACAGTATCCTAGGTGGGAGGAAATGGGTGACCTGTCATCACCACACAACTTTATAATAAAATTAATAGTTTACCTGATTTTCAGAAAATGGGAACTTGGGTTCAATGGAACAAATCTGATCATAATATCTAAAAAAAAAAAAGAAAGAAAATTTAATTATTAGCAGGGTAAAATGATATGAACTTACATAAGTCCAATTGCTTTCTATATTTATATGTATGTATGTATGTATGTATGTATGTATGTATGTATGTATGTATACACACACACACACACACACATATAGGAGCTGGAGAAATGGCTCAGCAGTTAAGAGTACTGGCTGCTCTTCAGAGGACTGGGTTCAACACAGAACACACATGGTAGCTCCCAAACATCTGTAACTCTATTTCCAGATTTCTGGACTCTGGCATCCTCTTCTGGCCTCTGTGGAAACCAGGAATGCATATGGTGCACATGCATGCAGGTAAAACACCCATAAACATAAAACTAAAATAATAGTTTTTTAAAGAATATACCAAAACTACTTGTGGTGGTTTGAATGAAAACGGCCCCATAGGCTCACAGATTTGAATGTCTTGTCATTAAGGAGTGGTACTACTTGAGAGGAATCAGGAGGCGGGACCTTGTTGGAGTAGGAGTGGCCTTGTGGAGGAAATATGTCACTGGGGTTTCAAAAGCTCAAATCAGTGACAGTATCTCTCTTCCTGCTGCCTGTGGATCTGGATGGAGAACTCTCAGTCAGCTACCTCTCCAGCACCATGTTGTCTGCTTGCTGCCATACTTCCCACCATGATGATAACGGACTGAACCTCTGAAACTAAGCAATCCTCAGTTAAATGTTTTCTGTAATAAGCGCTGCAATAGTCACAGTGTCTCTTCACAGCAATGCAATATCAAGACACTATTTGTCCCCAACACAGTGGCCCACAAATCCAATTTAATCATTTGTATTAAGGTTACTAAACACAGTCCTTTAACAATTAAGCCACACACTAAACTGTGCACAATAAAGAACTACACCAAAAAGTGAAAAAGGATACTTATAGGAGGGAGGCAGCTTGTTTGTCCCAGCCACCCAGAACCAAAATAACCACACAGAAACTGTATTAATTAAATCATTGCTTGGCCTATTAGCTCTAACTTTTTTATTGGCTAACTCTTACATCTTAATTTAACCCATTTCCATTCATCTGTGCATCACCACGAGGTCATGGCCTACCAGCCAAGCTCTAGCATGTCTATCTCTGGAGGTGGATCCATGGCGTCCCCTGACTCCGCCCTTCTTTCTCACAACATTCAGTCCAGTTTCCCCACCTACCTAAGTTCTGCCCTATTGACAGGCCAAGGCAGTTTCTTTATTAACCAATGAAAGCAACACATAGACAGAAGGACCTCCAACACCAAATATTCATCACCACAGATATTCATCTAGTATTATAGAGTAAAAGTAAATAAATACCTATTTGAAAACTTTGTATTTTTTTCCAGTTTTTCAAGACAGTGTTTCTCTGTGTAGCCTTGGCTGTCCTGGAACTCACTCTGTAGAGCAGGCTGGCTTCAAACTCACAGAGATCCACCTGCCTCTTCCTCTCAAGTGCTGGGATTAAAGGCATGAGCCACTACCACCCAACAATTTTGTATTTCTTACAATATTTTGTTAAGATCACAATGTTTGGTCTGGTGTGACAGCTCACTGCTTTAATCCCATGACTGGGGAGGCAAAGGCAGAGGCCAGCCTTGTCTACACATCAAATTCTAGAACAACCATGGCTACACAGAAAGAGCCTGTCTCAAAATTTAAAAAAGGTGGACTAAGTCTATGTCCATTGGACACATTCGCATAGCTGGTCAACTGATTAACAACAGATCTACCAGCTTTCGGACATTTTAGGTATGTCCATCACTAACACACATAGTTCCCAAAACTCACAAAGCACAACCAAATCAAGCATATCAATCTAACAACCTTCTTTCTTGTATGTTGCAATATGTGTTCTACACAGTAGCCAACATTTCACATAACAAAGCAAACTGATCCATGCCCAAGACATTGCTCAGGGTGAGCCGCTAGCCGGCAATCAGAGGATGTACAAATCCCTGGGTTTAATCTCTGGCATTATATAAGCTAAAGACAGTGGTGCACAGCTAGAATCTCAGCAATAGGGAGATGGAAGAATCAGAGTTTGAGGCCATAATAAAACAGTATCAATAAAGTTTGATGTGCTAGCTCTACAAGCACTTAAAGTACAACATACTCACTAACTATAAAGTCAGTGAACCTGGCAAACAGTGTCTTAACCAATAACAGAAACCTAAGCTGTCACATGGCTAATATGCCCTAAAAGCTGCACTGGTACACCTGGGCATAAACAACCAAGCCACAAGGCAATCTGAAGAAAACCTTAATGAGGGGAGCCAGAAATGGTGACACACTCCTTTAACCACAGCACTCAGGATCTCTGTGAGTTCAAAACAAGCCTGGCCTATACAGTGAGTTCCAGGACAGCCACGACTACATAGAAAGACCTTGTCTCTAGAGAGAATGAGAGAGAGACAGAGACAGAGAGAGAGAGAGAGAGAGAGAGAGAGAGAGAGAGAGAGAGAGAACACCTTTTATCAAAGGACATTCTGCAAAGTAACTATGTTCCTCAAGGTCATAGGCAGGATGCAATCCACTGACCTAGCATTTTTTTAAAGATTTATTTATTCATGTATTTTATATGAATGCTGTCTTCATGCACACCAAAAGAGGGAATCTGATCCCATTACAGATGGTTGTAAGCCACCATGTGGCTGCTAGAAATTGAACACAGGACCTATGGAACACTCAAGAGCTCTTAACCGTTGAGCCATCTCTAACCTAGCACCTGATTCCTAGTAACCAGAAAAGGAAAGGAAAGCTAAGGTTCAAAAGACAAGAGGAGAACTGTTCAGACCAAAGGACATTGAAAAGGCATTAGTAACTGAAGCAATGCACCGTGGAAGTCAGACCCGGGACCTGTAAACCTCACTATTGGAGTATCAGCAAAGTTGGGCAGATTAAATGAAGTCAGCCAGCTTCCTGATTGTCAAAGACATGGCTGGATTCCATAAGAAAGTGTCCTTATCCCTAGGAACAAAATGTTAAGTATGAAAGCCTTTTGATGAACTACTGTTGAGGAAGTAAAAGAGATGCCCCATGGTCTCAGGCATATGATCACTTGAGCCCCAGTTGATGGTGCTAACTGGGAGGGTTAGGAGGTGTGGCTTTGCTGGAGGAAGTATGTCACTGGGGTGGGCTTTGATGTTTCAAAGAATTTTACCATTTCTCATGTGCTCTCTCCCTGCTTGTGGTTCAAGATGTGAGCCTTCAGCTTGCTGCTCCAGCTGCCTTATCTGATGCCTCTCCATGATGGTGAGCTCATTCCTCTAGGGCAGTAGTTCTCAACCTTCCTAACAGTGCAACTCTTTAGTACAGTTCCTCATGTTCTGGTGACCTGATATTGGATTTCCCTCTGTATGCTGTGAATACCACTGGTTAATAAAAAAAGCTGCTCTGGGCCTGTTGATAGGGCAGAACTTAGGTAGGCATGGAAGACTAAACTGAATGCTGGGAGAAAGGAGTCGGAGTCAGAGAGATGCCATATAGCCCCGCCAGAGATGGACGAACTTTAGCTGGTAAGCCACAGCCATGTGGCAATACACAGATTAATAGAAATGGGTTAAATTAATATATAAGAGTTAGCCAATAAGAAGCTAGAGTTAATGGGCCAAGGAGTGATTTAAATACTATGGTTTCTGTGTGATTATTTCAGTTCTGGGCAACCAGGACAAACAAGCAGCCACCTTCAACAGTGGCCCCCAACCATAAAGTTGTTTTTGTTGCTACTCCATAACTGTAATTTTGCTACTGTTATGAATTGTAAGGTAAATATTTTTGGAGATGGATTTGTCAAAGCGGTTGTGACCCATGGGTTTAAAAACCACTGCTCTAGAAACACAGGTTCAAATAAATCCTTTCCGCTAAGTCGCCTGAGTCACAGTGTTCTATCATAACAATGGAACAGTGGTGTAGGAGGTCCTTCTGTTTATGTGTTGCTTTTCATTGGTTGAATAAAGAAACTGCCTTGGCCTTTTGATAGGGCAGAACTTAGGTAGGCATGGAGAAGACAGAACTGAATGCTGGGAAGGAGAGACAGAGAGACGCCATGGATCTCCTGCCTGAGATGGATGCTGGTTAGAATCTTCCCAGTAAGCCACAGTCACATGGCAATACACAGATTAATAGAAATGGGTTAAGATGTAAGAATTAGCCAATAAGAAACTAGAGCTAATGGGCCAGGCAGTGTTTAAATGAATACAGTTTCTGTGTGATTCTTTCAGGTGTAAGATAGCCGGGCAGCCAGGACAACAAGCAGCCTGCTCCTCATGTTACAGAACAGTAACACACATTATTACTTTCAAATTTTTTAATGATGTTGTATATTATTTGGCCATCACTCAACTCTCAGGCCTAACATTGAGATATTCACTAGACATTCAGGTCAATAAATTACATTCTCTCTGGCTCAGGACCTTCAGTCTTGTTTTTTCTCCTCTATACCTAGAAACCTTTCCCCCCTTACCCCTTCTTTGTCTGGGCAGACATTCCTCCATTCACTCATTTATACTCATTCAGTAAGCCCATATTAAGAGTTTAACATGTCCAAGGGTATTTCTAGGACCTAGGAACCAAGCAGTAAATGCATTTAAAAGTTTGCAGCTTTACTGATACCTTTAGGGGAAGATGTTGGTTCACCTTCCTGAGTGGCCACGCTTTAAACTACTAGAGGCCCTGTCTAGAAGCAGCAGCTGACGAAAATTCTGCTCCCAGACAGAATTCTGCTCTGTTGTTGTTGCCCCTAAGGGTAGTTCTTTTAACTAAATCTCTGTCATTCTAATAAAACTCAAGATTCAACGGCTGGGAAGAAAACCTGTGAGCTCAGAGAGTTAGAACTGCTATCATACTGGGAAGCCACTACCTTCCAAACCACCCAACTAAAAACAAAAGCAAAACAAAAAACAAAAAACAAAAACATGCTAAGCTCCTCCAAGCTACTTCCTGCCAACCAGTTGCTAACCTTGCCTCTGTGAGCCCAGGTTAATTTTATTTAATTAATGTAAATTCAACATATCTTTACACAGTTAACAAATGCAGCACTCTGTTTTTCTCGGGTATTTTGGTATTTTGTCACAGCACTAAACCACACCCAAATTTCAATGCACTCTCCTCTCCTTTAAAGAACATAATTCACTGTAAACTTCCAGACTAGGGGCCCACTACTGGAAGTCAAGCATGGCTGAGCACAGTCACCAATGTGTGGGTGGCAGCATGGTGCAGGATAATTGTCTATATTCTGTCAATCATGTTTTAAATAAATGCAGATTGGCCAGGCAGGAAGAATAGGCAGGTCAACTAGACAGGAAGTAGAGGTGGGGCGATGAGAATAGGAGAATTCTAGGAAGGATTCCTAGAATTCCTCCCAGTCCTCCCCAGACCACGGAAGAAGCAAGATGTGACCTGCCCTGCTGAAAAAAGACAAAAACCCCAACAAGCCGCTCCTCATGTTACAGCAGCATAGTAAGGAAAGCAAAGAGCAGAATGAAACACAGAATACCATTAGGCTACCAAGGCTCACAGTGCTAATTCACCCAAGAGGTGTCCCCAAGCCATACAAAACAGGCAACCCATTAGTTCTAATCCTGATCTCTGCTGGAAAGTAAGCAAGGAAGGTAAAAAGACAGGAAGTTCCTTGTTTCAAAGGTAGAAAAAGAATGACTGCATAGAATATACTGAAACCTTTATACTGAGCCTCAACCTCCACAACCTGAGGTCAAATAGCAAAGCTTTGAGTTGAATGGGGAGAAGAGGCTATCTATATTCCACATTTACATGATCACAAACGATGAGATGGCTGCCTTAGAATATGTTATGGGAGGTGACAGGGAAGTTTATGGGAGGACAGTCAGTGGAAATCAGAAATGTCTGACCAACATGGAGCAAACTCCAACAAGACCAGCTATGTCTTTACAAGAGGGAGCCCATGAGGTTAACTAGTTACCACAGACAAAATGGTGTTCCCGAAGAGCCAAACACTTCCACAGAGGGAACAGATACCACTAACTACCACTAACTAGCAACCCTCTGGTTCTCATCTGTCTCAGGTACTAAAGTTCTCCAGGAAGGAAATCTATCAAAATGGTATAGTGAACCACACCCCTCTCTCTTTATCATTCACAGGGACTTGGCTATATCAAGACTCTAACTTAACTCTTAACTCTAACATGTACCTTATAATGTAAAGAGACCTGAGCAAGTTTAACACAGCCTGAGAGAAGGCCAATATGCAATGCCTAAAAGATGGCTCCCAAAGCACAACCAACATAGAAAATAATACAGTAAAGGACAAAAATCCCTAAAGATTTTAGTTTAGAAATAAACATCTCTTCAGGGCTAGCCAGAAAGCTCAGTAGGGCAAGATACTTGCCACCAAGCCTGACCAGACAGCCAACTCCTATAGAGTGTCCTCTGACCTCCATACCCATACCAAGACATAAGAGCCAAGACACACACACGGATAGATACACACACACACACACACACACACACACACACACACACACACACACACACGGGGGGGGAATCATTCCTAGAAACCAGTGCATTTTTAATCATTTCTTTAAAATTTTAAGCATATTTAAAGATGTCAGAGTGAAGCTAGGCACTGTTGCCACATGCCTTTAATCCCAGCACTTGGGAGGCAATGACAGATGAATTTGAGGCCAGCCTGGTCTACAGAGTGAGTTCCAGGACAGTCAGGGCAACACAGGAAAACCCTGTCTCAAAGAATGAAAACAAAACAAAAAAAAAGCTATCACAGTGAGTAGAACTCAGACTTTGCAAGCAGACAACCCAAGGATTCATTCAGTGTCTTAGGCAGCAGACCACCTAAAAATTATAGAACTCTCTCAGTCTAAAGACTCCTACGGAGAAGTAATGCTTCCCTTAAAGCAGTGGTTCGCAACCTTCCTAACACTGCGACCCTTTACTACAGTTCCTCATGTTGTGGCAACTCCCAACCATAAAATCATTTCATTGCTACTTCATACTGTAATTTGGCTACTGTTATGAATCGTAATGTAAATAGCTGATGTGCAGGATATCTGATGTGACCCCAAAGGGGTCAAGGCCCATAGGCTGAGAACCACTGCCTTAGAGGAATAAATGATACAATATGCACAAAGTGCTTGAGACAGTGGCTGGATACACAATCCACACATAACTGTAGCAACAAGCAGTGTAAGACTGCACCTTAGTGCTTTTAAGATGTTCCCTACTGTTTAGCAAAACTTCAGCACTAAAAAAAAAAAAAATTAAAGCAAATTCATATTAAAACTCTGTTAGGAGGAATTTAAAATCTTCCTCAATAGAGCACACACTTAGCACAGGCAGGGCCTGCCTGGGTTTTTATTCTACACATTGCTAAAAAGAGAAATCTTATGGGGGGAAAACTAGCAATTAGTACATTTCTTTGAAAATATCAAAGATACAGGGCAAAGTCTAGTCTTAAAAGTGCTTTGGAGGGGCTGGAGAGATGGCTCGGTGGTTAAGAGCACCAATTCAGTTCCTGGCATCCATGTCAGGCAGCTCACAACCACCTTTAGCTCCAGCTCACAAGGGCCTTCTTATGAGCTCTGCAGACACCCATAAACATGTAGCACACAGACACACATAAATAAAAATTAAAATCTTTTAAAGTGTTTCTGGAGAATGGGGACATGGCTCAATTGGTAAAGCACCAGCCACAAGAACCTGAATGCCTGAGTTCTGACCTTCAGAATCAACGGAAAAGCCAGAAGCAGTCATGCCCTCAGCTGGAATCCTGGAAGGTGGAGACTAGCGGACAATGCCCAGTAGCTCACAGGCCAGCAAGCCCACCCAGCACTGAACAAAGACCCTGTCTGAATGAGGTGGAAGGTGAGAGCCAACTCCAGAGGCTACCCTCTGACCTAGACACATAATCATACCCACATTCATTCAGATCCATATTCTCTCTCGCACGCGCACATACACACAGTAGCAATATCATTAGTATAGAGTATTATCACAGTATCTCTGAACTCCTAAATCAATAATCCGAATATAAGCAATAATTATGAAGTAAAATGGAATCATAGTATTTTATTTCTTAATAATTAAAACATATGTGTTCGGAAAATACCTAAGACATTACAAAACTAAGTCCATCAGCTTCATTTTTGAAAGATGTAGTTTACTGCTTTTAATTAAGTGTATGCCTGTGTGACTGTGTGTGCATGAGCATGTGTTCAGCTACCTGAAGGGCCAGAAACATTGGATCCCCTGGAGCTAGAGTTACAAGCAACTGTGAGCAGCCTTACATAGTGTTGGGACAAGCTCTATTTCTCTGCAAGAGCAGTTAGCCCCCACCAACTTCATTTTTTTACAACATCTATCTAAAATGACTCAATAAAAAAAACTGAAACTACAAACTACTAATATAATACAAAAAATGTTTATTAAGACTATCATCTGCCTGGTGTGATATCGTTCATCTTTAATCCCAGCATTCAAGAGGCAGAAGCAGGTGCATCTCTGTGAGTTAAAGACCAAGCAACTACATAACAAGTACTGCTAGGCATTCTCTGTCTGGAAAAACAAAACAAAAGAAAATGGGGGGAAGACTATCATATAACAAAGGCTGAAGGATACAGTCAATGCCTGACTAAGAGAAGAGGTGGACACAACAAAACAGTTGCTTTGTTTGTAAAAGGAGACAAGGATATAATTTGATACTATAGTGCTTGCCTACAAATAAAAACCCTGGCTGATTTGCACACAGTAGCGGGAAGGGAGGAAGGGAGGGAAGGAGGGAGAGAGGAAGGGAGAGAAGGAGGGAGGCAGGGAGGGAGGGAGGGTGCGAGGGAGAGAGGAAGGGAGAGAAGGAGGGAGGCAGGGAGGGAGGGAGGGAGGCAGGGAGGGAGGGAGGGAGAGAAGGAGGGAGGGAGGAAGGGAGGGAGAGAAGGAGGGAGGGAGGGAGAGAAGGAGGGAGGGAGGGAGGGAGGGAGGGAGGGACGGAGGGACGGAGGGACGGAGGGACGGAGGGACGGAGGGACGGAGGGACGGAGGGACGGAGAAGGTAAGGGAGGGAAAAGAGAAAGGGAGGAGGGGAAGGGGAGGAGAGTGAAAGTGAAGGCTCAAATAGTGAGCAAGTCTAACGGGGAGAAAGAACATATATTGCATGCTTAACATTCAAAATGTTAAAAAAAATGAGACAGACAAAAAAATTGATTGGACATTGGAAAAATAAATAAAATATACAGAAAACAATTTTACAAATCAATAAAGAAATATCAACCTGACAGGAAAATGGACAATAGAAAGTCATTTTAAAAAGGTAGTAAGTAGCCATCATATGTAATAAGGCTTGCCCTCAGCACACTAACAAATGCTACCTGACATCCCCAGTATAGCTACCAGCAATAATTCAAACTATCAGACAACAAGGACCAGTAGGGATGTGGAGGGGGAAAAAAAAACTGATTCCCTGACTATGGGAATATAATGACCCAAGAACTTCAAAGAGCTGAGTCTCCTGTTTAAATAAATCTGAATAAATGCTCTTCTCTGCTGCCTCCCAAAACCTTACTAAAAAAGAATCTGAACATGTCCAACAGCAGTGGGCAAAGCTCGTGGGATAATCCTGAGCAACACCCCACCACAGGGGGAAAGGCTGGAAATGCAGCAAGGACAACGGGAATGAAAAAGGAAAGGGCATTCAACAAAATTTTTGAAAATGTTAAGATGGAAGAAGCATAAAATGCTGAAATCTGACCAAGAAGGAAGGCAAATGAGAAGCCAAATCTACCAGAGCAGCCAGGGCAGAAATAATTAAGCATGGAGCACCAATAAGGTGTGCAGGAGTTCCAGCCCTGAAAAGAGACTTAGTTTAAGAAAGAAACAAACTAACTCATTCCCAGGCTCTCAGGTCCTGAGTATTAACACTTTCAGGTTGGGGATATCTGCCAACCTTCTTCAGTTCTCCCCGATCCTCCATATGTCTCTTCTGTGAGATGTAGGCACACATAATGGCCAGTGATACATAAGGACATGTGGCAGAGCCAAGAAAACACCCTGGACTCTCAACCTTTCTCCTTTCCGCTATCCTACTCTTTAGAACAGTGGTTCTCAACTTGTGGGTTGTGACCTCTATCACAGGAGCCATACATCCTGAATATCAGATATCAATCCACACATCTTCGAACACCTGAAAATATCAAATGGAAAAAAGAAAGCTAAATATGCTTTATTTGAAATATACAAATGGTGCTGGCATAACTGGATATCAACATGTAGAAAAATGAAAATAGACCCATATCTATCACCATGAACAAAACTCAAGTCCAAATGGATCAAAGACCTTAATATAAAGCCAACCACACTGAACCTTATACAAGAGAAAGTGGGAAGTACACTTGAACGCATTAGCACAGGGAACCACTTCCTAAATACAACCCCAGCAGCACAGACACTGAGAGAAACAATTAATAAATGGGACCTCCTGAAACTGAAAAGCTTCTGTAAAGCAAAAGACACATTCAACAAGACAAAACGACAGCCTACAGAATGGGAAAAGATCTTCACTAACCCCCACATCAGACAGAGGTCTGATCTCCAAAATACACAAAGAACTCAAAAAATTGGACACCAAAAGAACACATAATCCCCCCCCCCCAAAAAAAAGAAAAAGAAAATGGAAAATGGAGTACAGACCTAAACAGAGAACTCTCAACAGAGGAATCTAAAATGGCTGAAAGACACTTAAGGAAATGCTCAACATCCTTAGTCATCAGAGAAATGCAAATCAAAACAACTCTGAGATTCCATCTTACACCTGTAAGAATAGCCAAGATCAAAAACACTGATGACAACATGCTGGAGAGGTTGTGGGGAAAGGGAAACACTTCTGCATTGCTGGTGGGAATGCAAGCTGGTAAAACCCCTTTGGATGTCAGTGTAGCGATTTCTCAGAAAATTAGGAAACAACCTTCCTCAAGATCCAGTAATATCTCTTTCGGGTATATATCCAAAGGATGCTTAATCGTGCCACAAGGACATGTGCTCAACTATGTTCATAGCATCTTTGTTTGTCATAGCCAGAATCTGGAACCAACCTAAATGCCCCTCAACCAAAGAATGGATAAAAAAAGTGTTACATTTACACAATGGAGTACTACACAGCAGAAAAAAATAACAACATCTTGAATTTTGCAGGAAAATGGATAGAGCTAGAAAACATTATTTTGAGTGAGGTAACCCAGACCCAGAAAGACAATTATCACATGTACTCACTCATAGGTGGTTTTTAAACACAAAGCAAAGAAAGTCAGCCTACAAACCACAATCCCAGAGAACTCAGACAACAATGAGGACACTAAGAGAGACTTACATAGATCTAATCTATGTAAAAGACAAGATCTTCTGAGTAAATTGGGAGCATGGGGACCCTGAGGAAGGATTGAAGTGGGAGGGGGGAGAGAGAGGAGCAGAGAAAAATGTAGAGCTCAATAAATATCAGTTTAAAAATGTCTCCATAAAATCAAGCTGTAGGCAAGCCTGCAAGCATTTTCTTATTAGTGATTGATGGGGAAGGGCCCAGCTCATTGGGTGGTGCCATCCCTGAGTTGGTGGTCCTGGGTTCCATAAGAAAGCAGACTGAGCAAGCCATGGAGAGCAAGTCAGTAAACCTTGGCCTCTTCATTAGTTCCTGCCTCCAGGTGCCTGTTCTGTTTGAGCTCCTGTCCTGACTTCCTTTGATGATGAACAGTGGAAGCATACACCAAATAAACCCTTTCCTCCGCAACTTGCTTTCTTGGTCATGGTGTTTATCACAGCAATAAAAACCCTAAGATACAACTTATAGGGTGGGGGATACCATATATAACTGAAATTTTAAATAATCATTCTCATTACTGTTATACCACTTACATGTTTAACCTAGAACACTGTAAAAGAGCATTTACAAGTCAGAAACAAAAAGGTATGTCATGGGCTGGAGAGAGAGCTCAGTGGTAAAGCACTTGCTATACAAGCATGAGAACCCAAGTTCAAACGCCCAGAATCCATGTAAAAGTCAAAGTAGCACATAACTGTAATCCCAGTGCTCCTAGGGGCAAGATGGGGAGAGAGACAGGAAACTTCAAAAGCTCTAAGGCCATAGCCGGGCGGTGGTGGCGCACGCCTTTAATCCCAGCACTCGGGAGGCAGAGGCAGGCGGATCTCTGTGAGTTCGAGGCCAGCCTGGTCTAGAAGAGCTAGTTCCAGGACAGGAACCAAAAAGCTATGGAGAAACCCTGTCTAGAGAAAAAAAAAAAAAGCTCTAAGTCCAGAGAGCGGAGCAGATGCAACAAGAACAAGCAACTCTGTCTCAAACAAGGTAGAAGGCAAGGACCACCCAAGGGCATTCGCTGGTCTCAACACACAAGTGTTATGGCTGTATAAACCCAGAACTCACACTCAGAAACAGATAGATAATTGGTATAAACACATAAACAGGCAAGACTACATGTGGAGCTGTGCACCAGGACTTACTAAGGTAGCTTCTACTCTTGAGGAATTAGTTTAAACTCTTTTTCTCCAAAGTTTATTAACTTAAAAGTTCAAGTTTAAAAAAATCATAAATCAAATTTAGTGTCAGTGCACAGTTTTAATCCCAACACTCAAGAGCCAGAGGAAGGCAAATCTGTGGGGTCTGCCTGGTCTACATAATGAGTTCCAGGAGACACCTACCCTCCAAAATAATAAATAAATTAATAAGGAAAAGATAAGCCAATGTTGTTTTCAAAATTATCAAGCATGATTATTAAAGATATTATGCTTTATTTGAATAGTTCACAAGTATTTGATTCCCGACTATCCAATTTTATCATATGCAGCCCAACAATTCTGGTACACACTTGCACTATAAAACAAGGTGTAGGAAGTTCAGTCCTTTACCCAGCTCCTCAAAACAAACCAACAACCACTTATTTGCTACAAGAGGATGACAGAGGTGGCTCACAACAGCTCCTCTCCACTCCTCTAAGGAGAAAAGTTCCTGCACTTATTCCCAGCAAAGGGCAGGAGAGAAGGGGCAGTGTAGCGTCCCCACAGCCCTCCATCTGAACTGTTTGCCACTTTATCCAACATCCTAAAACCATATGCCCAAGTGCTTCAGTGTTGGAAACAAGCATACTCTATCATGGGGTTCATTACACTCCACGTATGCTTTATTAATACTATTAATACCTTACTAGCCTGGGTGTGGTGGCTCATGCTTCTAATCCCAGCTTTCAACAGGCAGATAGGAGGACTAACTGAGAATTCACGAACAATCTGGACTACATAATACAGTCCCAGTGAAGGGCAATGGAAGAAGGCCTCCATGTCAACCTCGGGCCTCTAAGTGCACACACTTGCATGTACATGAGCACAAATGTAACACACACAATAAATAAATAAGTCAACTTTTTAAATATTTTACTAATCTGGGAATGTACCTCAGTGGTGGCTAGCATCCCTGAGTCCATTAATTCAACACCCAATGCCACAACAACTTTGAGGGATGGGAATATAGCTCAGTAGGCAGAGAGTTAGCCTACCATGCACAAAGCCCTGGAGTAAAACCCCATCATCCTGAAAACAGATCATGGTGGAAACAGGAGGATTAGAAGTTCAAAGTCATCTTCAGCTACACAGGGAGCTTGAGGCCAGCCAGGGATACACAAAACCCTATCTCAAAGGGGTGGGGAGCACACCTCACTGAATGTTGCTGGTGTCTGCATAAAGTTGAAATTTTTACATTGATTCTAAAGAATCATCAAGTATTTCTTCATTACCTTAAAAAGTGCTTATTCTATCAGACTAATAATCCTTGCAACCCAACAGTCTTAGCTCTAAAACTGATACCAAAGGAACATAATCTCCGAGCAACCTATCCAATATCCCTTCCTCTGGAGAACCAACCTTTCCCCTTCCCAAATTAATCTTTCTTTGGTCCAAGGAGAGCAGAGAAGCTAAACAAACTGGGTAACCCAGACAGAAGTCATTAACTTAGCCCACTTCCCCAATCATTAACATATGTATCCAACCAAGCAGAGTGGCCTCCACAGACTTTCAACAAACAAAGCTTACGCAGTGCTGTGAGCCATTATAATTATGGTAAGAGCCGCTGCAGGTGGCCATCTCTCACCACACAAAGCTCACCTACGAAGGAAGTACTGTGGTGGCAAGATGATCTCTATTGATGGCAAACTTTAAAAAGGATGTCTCTAGACAACTCCGTCCCCAGAGTATCTTAGCTTAAGCTACTTAAATCAGGGTTTCTGAAACTTGCACCCTAATACACCAGTGTCTCTTGCATGAAACGAGATATTACAGGAAGTTTGATCACAAGGAACCACAGAAATATTGTCATCTTCAAGTACCAGAGTTCCCATGTATTCCACATGTGCGAACCCCCCTGTCAACAGATTTTAAGGAACCCACTCTGAGCGGCCTATGTCACTCAGGTTTTCTTTCAGCTACGACTGTAGCTCCTAACTTTTGCAACTGTCAATCTGTCGTTCGATTATGTTTGAACTTCAGGTGACTTATTCCAAGTGAACAAAGTGATGAGTAAGCGACATTTGGCCCAGTGACTCAATTCTCTCCCTTCCCTTCTGCAACTATTATTAGGAAACTTAGATGCGGCCCAATAAAATCACAAGCGGCGGTTGTAAAAAGGGAGTCTTCAGTTGTTAAGACCCAGGAAAGTGAAAACCAGTCAAACAGCTGAGACCAGAGACACCATTACGTGGCGGACTTCCTCCCAGGCAAGGCTCCTAGGTGACAGAGGCCACCAGGAAGCTAGCCGGGTACAAGTCCTCTCACCAGGAAAGAATGCTGACCACACCTACGCCGCTGGCCTGAGTCAGGGTGGGGAGGCCAGCGCTGGGGAGAGGGAAGGAGGGCGGCTGGGGCGGGGGGAGGGAGGGAAGCAAGACGGAGGGTAGGAAGCCGGGGCGCCGGAAGCCCACGGCCCGCGCCCACCTCAGCAGCGTCTCCAGCGAGCCCTCATGCTTGTCGAGCGGGCGGCCGAGCGCCGTGCGCCGCAGCTTGCTGAGCTCCTCGGCCGCACGGCAGTACTGGGCCTGCTCGTCGCCGCCGCTCGGGTACGTCTGCTGGATGAACTTCACCAGCGGCTTGGCCAGGTCCACCTCCGACGTCTTCTTCAGCTGCACCCAGATGAACGACATGGTGAGCACCCGGCCGCCGCTTAGGGCCGGAGACACGGAGGGACAGCGACGACGGCCTAGGCGCGCTCGGCACCGGCAGCGGACGAGCGGACCGACGGGCCGACGGACTGAGCCGCCAGAGCTTCAGGTCGGCCACTTCCGGGAGCCCCTGCGCAGGCGCAGTTGAAGGGGCGCGCCGTGCGGCCACGTGATGGTGTCACCCCGGCGTCCCTCGCCTGATCGCGCCTCTGCGGCGCCTGCGCAATGCATTTCGTCGTTCTCCTACTCCAGTGGTTAAACTTTTGGAAAGTTTTTTGGGTTTTTTTGTTTTGTTTTGTTTTGATTTTTGGTTTACGAGACAGGGTTTCTCAGTGTAACCCTGACTGTCCTGGAACGTGCGCTGTAGACCGGCTGGCCTCGAACTCGGAGATCTGCCTGCCTCTGCCACCCAATTTAAAGGCTTGGGCCACCATGCCCAGCTCCAAAAGATTTTTTAATTTCTCTTTGAATTCTGTTTTATTTTTCTATTTAAATATTTTAATCAATTGTATTTTTAACTACCTAAATTTAATTTTATAGATCTAGAACTATTATGCCCCCTGGTACAATACTCTTTTGTTAGACCTTCAGGCCCTGGGAGTATTGTGATAATGGTTCATTCAACTACTGCTGAAGGTCCATTGTGTGTGCAGGGCCTCGATCCAAAGTAGCAAAGTACCTGCCTACGGGCACTCAGCCAGGTAAGGACACCGGTTACCATAGATAAGAAACTTTCTCACAGAAGATGAACTTAAAAGGATACCAGCAGTTTGAGAAGCTATCTTGGCATCAAAGTGAGGAATAAAGCGCGCCTGCCCATATCCAGAACGTAAAAGGCAAGCAGAGAATAGAATGAAACGAGGTTGAAGAGTGGAGCCACAAACACTACGGAACTTGCGGTCAACGTAAACAATTTGTTTTGTATGATCAGCGGCACAAAAGTGTCGGACCCAGCCGTGACAGGCTCAATAGAGACCACCCAGGAACAGACCATCCAAGGGGAAATATCTAACATTCCAACCATTATAGATAGGATCACCTGATGTCCCTTAGCCCAGCACACCCCCATCCCCTTTCACCAAGACACCCCTAGACAAATGTCAGCCAATCAGGGGTCCTGACCCTTAGAAATCCCTCACCCCAGCCTCTGCTATGATAAAAACCCACCCCAACTGGGCCGGTGGCTCTCCAACCTCACTGCTATGTCGGATGGATGGAGGGTCCAAGCTCAAGCTTGAATAAAGGCTCTTTGCTTTTGCATATGATAACAGACTCCGTGGTAGTTTTGGGGGACCGCAATATGGGCACAGCATAAGCAGTTTGTTTTTACATTTTAAAAAGACTTCCCCTCGGTAACTGGAGAAATGGCTTAGCGTTTAAAAAGTGGTACTTGCTGCTCTGCCAGGAAGAGGACCAGAGTCGGGTTCCAGCCCCCACTTCTAGCAGCTAGCAATAACCTTTAACTCAAGGTCGCCCTCTCCAGCCTCCTCAGGAAATAGCTCGAGAGCACGAACAGCGCTCTGTTTCTCTCTTTCCCTCCCTCCCTTCCTCTCCCCCTCCCCCCCACTCTCTCTCACACACACACATAAAATGTTTTTTAAAGGCCTCCAGGAGAACAAGTCTGATATTTTTAATGTTGTATATTTTTACGTGTTTTATTTATTTGGAGCATGCAGAAGTCAGAAGACAACTTCCGGAGTCAATTCTACCACGTGGCTCTCAGGGATGAAACTCAGCCTTTATCTGCTGAGACATGGAACAGATGTAAATGTACGATGTCATCTATGAAACATTCCAGGAAAAACTGACTTGAATCTACCAAGCCTTCTCATTAAATGCACAATATTTTTTTAATTTTCTGGGGGTTTTTTTATGTGTATCAGTGTTCTGCCTACATATATGTCTGTGTATCATGTTTGTGTCTCGTGTCCCCTGAGGTCAGTAGATGGCATCAGATCTGCTGGAACTGGAGCTGCAGAAATGATGAGCTGTATGTTGGAGCTGGGAATTGAACCTGGGTCCTGGGTCCTCTGGAAGAGCAGCTGGTGCTCTTAAGAGCTGGATCATCTCTCCAGCTCCAAAACACACACTTTATAAGAAATATACCAGGTGAAGTAACAAATTCATGACAGTCTAAAGGATAACTGGTGTACAAGCTTCAATAGGTTATCACCCAATGGTTGAATGAAAAGAAATCTAAGGGACATTACAGCCTGAACTGGATGCTATTCTGAACAAACAGGCTATAAAATGCCTTTTGGGACAGTTGGAGTATGAATGAAGATATGGAATATGTGATAAGATGAACCTGTGCTCCCATGCAAATGTGGAGGTCTTTAAGAAAATGGCAAGTCACAAAATGGTATGTGTGTAATACTGTCCCGATCTTATAAAATTGTGTGTGTGTGTATGGACTATGAAAAAGGATTGTTCCATTTGGTGGTGCTGATTGTAATCTTTGAAAATAGAAACATACATCTTTTGGTCTTATTTTTATCTTCTTGTAATTTTCTTGCCTTATACAGTATGTTTGTCCTTTAGCTGTTGTTGAATTTTCTTTTATTCCAGCCCCATGTTGGAATGCCAGAATGTTGTTGTTGTTTACTCTTTGATTCTTTTTGGCTCTTTGGCTTTTGGGGGAGGCGTACCACCCAGCTCCCAAATGGATCACCATAGAGTCTTATTCTTTTTGATAAATACCGGGCCTACGCTTTGTCTTGTTTCTACATTACCTTTTTAATGGCGTGTGTGTGTGTGTGTGTGTGTGTGTGTGTGTGTGTGTGTGTGTCAAAGGACACCTTGTTGGAATCCTTTTCTTCTATCATGTGGATTCTGGAGTTTGAACTCAGGGCTTCAGGCTTGCTGGCAAGCCCTTTAGCCACTGATCCGTCTCAACAACACTATAAAAGTATCTTTATTCTAATAAGATAAAAAGTATCTTTTTTAGAATAAAGATACTTTTAATTAGATGAATAGCAAATGCACCAGAAGAATACAATGAGGCAAAGTTGAAACTAGTTTAGAAATTCAGGCAAAAAAAAAAATCGCCATGTCTGACAGAAGTAAGCGTGATCAAAAGAGATAAACTTCGTGAGTTTAGAATTGAATTTACTGACAAACCAGACAGGAAAGTAAGGAAAGGGGAGTGGCCAGCGATGGCTCCTGGTTCACATGCCTGTGGGTCTGAGTGTTTGGTGAGATCACATGGATAAGTCACTGGTGAGGGAGGGAGAATACACTGTGCTCCCCACACATTTGGTGATAAGATAGAAGAAATTGTCTTCTACAAATTGGTTTTTGCATAGGAGTCAGCATTCAGCATGCAAGTTTGAAGAAATGGCTCAATGGTTAAAAGCAATAGCACACACCACTCTTGTAGAGGAACCAAGTGTGATTCCCAGCACCCACATCAGGTAGCTCACAATCACCTGTAGCTCCGGCACCATGGCAGTGAACACCCCCTCCTGGCCTCCAAGGGGAACTGCATTCATGTTCACATACCTACACACAAACAAACAATTCAGAATAAATCCTTTCCCAAAGTAAATAAAGTATCTCAATCTGTGGTGCTTTAGATATACAAAGAAAGAGAGAGCAAAAGATTCATGAATACATGAAAGGAGTGGAGTGTATAAGAAGAGAGGCAAGCTGTAGGAAAGATGAACGCAGCAGATGAAGGAGTAAAGGGCATTAACATAGGGTGGGGCTGACAATGTAGACCAGTTGCTGCCCTGGCTTGCCTGAAGCTCCGGGTTTGGCCCCAGCACTGGATAAACTGGGAGTGATGGCACCCACATGTAATACACCTTCCAACTGTCAGCATGCACCATCCTGCCTAACCTTGATGACTAACTTATCTGCCCTCCTCCCTACTAGGATGTAAGCTTCACGGGAGGAAAGTGTGTTCATTTTGCATGGCTTGACTTACCATGGAACTGTGTCCTTGTCCCATGTAAACTGACTCATCATAGACAAAAATGTATAGAATATCTCTAACCAATAAACATCATCACTTAGCAACATGGTACACTGGGAGTGCTTACCTTCAGGATTATGTGATAGACTGACTCACCACACTGCCTGGTATCATAAGGAAATATCAGACAGCAAAACAAGAAAAAGATCAAACTTGCTATGTAGCCAAGGATGACCTTAAACATTGGATGCTCCTGTGGGGAGCCAGACCAACCCAAGACTTTCTCGGAGCCCCTGATGAAAGGACAAAGGAAACTTTAGTTCTGTGTCCTTGTCCAGGAGTGGACTTGGCAAAGGCGATCTAGGGCTGGAACCAATGCCTCCTCAGAGGAGTCAAGGTTGTGGCTTCTGGGGTTCTGTCTCATACTCCTGGGCCATGGTTATCATTCCTTGGGCAGCTGTGTCTGAGGTCCCCTGTGTTCTTTTTGTCAATATTGTCTTACTTAGCTCTCTGCTGACCTTGGCCATTTCCCTCCCATAAATAGTATGTATGATGCTGTACTTTCTTCCCTCTCCCTCCCCCCAAGACAGGATCTTTTTTTTTATGTAACAGCTCTAACTGTTCTGGAACTCACATTATAGATCAGGCTGGCCTTGAACTCACAGAAATCCACCTGCCTCTACCTCCCAAGTGCTGCGACTAAAGGTGAATGCCACCATGCCCGACTTGTGTCTTTTTTTCTTCTTTTTTTTTCTTTTTTTTGTTTTGTTTTGTTTTGTTTTTCGAGACAGGGTTTCTCTGTGGTTTTGGAGCCTGTCCTGGAACTAGCTCTTATAGACCAGGCTGGTCTTGAACTCACAGAGATCCGCCTGCTTCTGCCTCCCAAGTGCTGGGATTAAAGGCGTGCGCCACCACCGCCCGGCACCGACTTGTGTCTTTATTTCTCATACCGGATCCTTCTATCCAACACCTCATCTTTCAGTTCCCTGTTCCTACTGGTTCAGGACACACCAGCAGGCCCAGTTTTCCTTATTCTTCATTTTTTTAACTGTCCAAAGTCCTGTTAATGTCTTCATCTGGTTGTTCGTTGCCTATGACTACT
Source organism: Microtus pennsylvanicus (assembly GCF_037038515.1). Classification (NCBI taxonomy): domain Eukaryota; kingdom Metazoa; phylum Chordata; class Mammalia; order Rodentia; family Cricetidae; genus Microtus; species Microtus pennsylvanicus. The sequence continues at coordinate 10,582,235 of NC_134581.1, read as the reverse complement.
GCTAAAATGCACAACATGAGAGAGGGGCCTTGGTCTTCCCAGATGCCCAATGTTTGAAAAGCGTTTAGTACACTGAAGACTTAATGACATAGGTTTCATAACACAGGTTGACTCATTGTTTTAGGAAGATAGGTATCCCAGATGCATGATTTGCAGTGGTGGGGGGAAGGGGAGATGTTCCTGTAAATGACAGAGAGAAACAGTGAGACGAAGCTAGCCTGGGGATAAAGAGGTGCCATCTGTGTGAGTGTATGCCACATGTATTCTGGAGCCCTTAGAGTCCAGAAGATGGCATTAGATACCCTGGAGCTAGAATTGCCACTGGTTATAAGCTGCTGATACCGGTGCTGGGAACAGAACTCAGGTCTCTAGAAGCAGCATGTGTTGCAAACTGCTAAACCATCTCTCCAGACCCTCAAGCCTGTTTATTTTGGTTGTTTTTTTTTTGAATGTGTGGTTACTGATTAGATAATATAACTTAGATCTTTACAAATTTTTATTTAAAAGTACCAATCTGGGGCTAGATATATGGCTTAAAGTTCTCTTCCAGAGAACCCAGGTTTGATTCCCAGCACCCACGTGGTGGCTTCCTATTGCCTATATAACTCAAGTTGCAGGAATCCTGCTCCCTCTTCTAGGTTCTATGGGCACCAAGCATGCATGTGGTGCACAGACATGCATGCAGGCAAAGTACCAATAAACACAAAATGAAAATAAATAATTTCTAAAACATTTATCAACCTGGTAGCTTCCATTATTTTGGGGTGATGTAGAGTGAGGTGGGAGAGGAAAACAGAAGCAAGATTACTAAGGAAAACCACAGTTTGGAAAGTGTCCTAGCAAGACACATGTTAGCTCCAAGGCCTGTCACTCTGAGAGCCCAGCCTGTGTCAAATGTGGCTGTCCTGCTAAGCTCAAGAAAAAGAACAAGCAGTGTGCCAAGGTTGAAACTGGATCCAAAATAGTCACTTTAAAAATGCCAAATTCAGATGTGGAATTCACGAAGGGCAGCACCTGAACCCACAGCACCCAGTTCATCTCGAAAATCTCAGCGATCAGTCATAAATGTTCTGATTTTAAAACTAATAGTAAAAGAGAAAAAAATCCAATCTATTTAACTATCATGGTTTGGGAAAGAGAGATTGAGACAGAGTTTCTCTATGAAGCCCAGATTGGCCTAGAACTTGCTTTGGTAGTGGAGGATAACCTTGAACCTGTGGCCTTCCTGCCTCCACTTCGTGGGTGCTGAGATTACAGGCCACACACACTTTGATAATCCTCTTTATCGGTGCTCAAGAGCAAAACTTGAAACAAAATTTCTTGTTGAGTGTTATATATCCTCTGAACCACAAGAGGGAGCCAAGGACTAGCAACTTGCAGAAAGAGCTTGGAATGGCTAAGAGCATCTTAGCCTTTGGCAGTCTTTGGAGCGCTGCCTCGGAAGGAACAGCTGACTGCTCCCTGACATCAGCATCCTCCTCCTTCTCCAACAGAAAGACCAGCATTGTTTCTAAACACTGAGACAAGTTGAACAGAATCTCCCCAGTAGGCGAAGGCAGATAAGCGTCCTTGGTAAGGAGTGATGTGGGACGGGAAGGCTGGGTACACATTTTGCTGGGCTGGGAAGATGACGTGTGCTTGGCTGGATATGTGAAAGCAAGTTAAGCCATCCCTGACCCAAATAGCTCATGCTACAGTGAGTGTCTTGACCCACTTGGAAATGCAACTCTTGAGTTGGCCGAGAATCACCAACACCTAGGCCCTGGGTGAAAGGATGTCCTCTCTTTTCCATCGCCCAGAGGTATCCGGTTACCAGGGGACAGCCTTTCTTTTCTGTTGATGTGATAGAACACCCTAACAAAGGCAGCTTAGGGGAGACAGGACTTGCTGTCACTCACAATTCCAGGTTACAGTCTAGCCTTGTGGGAAGTCAAGGCCACAGGGATTAGGAGCAGCGAGACACATCACAACCACAATCAAAAGGAACAAATTTGTGCGTGCATGCCTGTGCTCATCTGGACTTCTCCACTTCTACACAGTTCAGGATCCCCTATTGCGAGTATGCTGTCACTCACAGTCTTCCCACTAATGAACAGAATCCACCAGGGGCATGCCCCCAGGTCAACCTAATCAAGACCCTTCATTCCCAGGTGAATCTGCACTGTGCCAGATTGACAGACAAAAGTAACCAGAGTTCAGTCTCCAGGACCCAAATGGTGGAAGGACAGACCAGACATCCTAACTTGTCCTTTGACTTCTATACATGCACACAAAATAAATACATGCAAATAAATAAGGTGGAGATAACCTGAGGAAGACACCTGCTACTGACCTCTGACCTCACGTGTGTACATAAATGTTGAAATAAGGGCAGCGGTGCTGCGTCCCTGGCACCCAGCCACCCACATGGCTAGCTCTAGCTTATGCCCCAAAATAATTACACGGAAACTGTATTCTTTTCAACACCGCTTGGTCCATTTCTATCTAGCCTCTTCTAGGCTAATTCTCACATATTAATTTAGCCCATTTCTAATCTTCTGTGTAGCACAGCTAGGTGCGCTTACCGGAAAGATTCTAGCCTACATCCATCCTGGGTCGGAGCTTCATCACGTGCATCTGGGAGAGGGTAGCATGGCGTCTCTGCTCCAGAGAGCAGAGCTGTCGAGTCTCTGCTCACTTCCTCTTCCTCCCAGCATTCTGTTCTGTTTACTCCTCCCACCTATGTTTTAACCTATGAGGGCCAAGCAGTTTCTTTATTGCTTAACCAATGAAATCAACAGATTGATATATGACACTCCCCCATCACATAAATATGTCATATATATACACCTCATATACTAACTGGTCAATAGTTTTGGTTTGGTTTTGTTGATGATGTTGTTGCTTTTGTTTGGTTTTTGGTTTTTCAAGACAGGGTTTCTCGCTGTAGCCTTGGCTGTCCAGGAACTCACTTTGTAGACCAGGCTGACCTCAAACTTAAGAGATCTGAGTGTTGGGATTAAAGGTGTGCACCACCATGCCTGGCTTATTTTTTACTTTTTCTGTTTTACTTTAGACAGTATATCGCAGGCTAGCTTCAAACTCACTATATAGCTGAGAATGATCCTGAATTTCTGGTCCTCCTGCCTCCACTATCTGACCTTTCAATTGCAGCCATTCTGCTCTGTGTGTCTAGTATCTCCCACTATGGGTCTGCATAATTCCCTACTGGCTAACTTATGTTGAACATTTTATTCAATGTGCATATTGACCATTTGTGTATCTTCTTTAAAAGGAAACTTTTTAGATTATGTATATGAGCATGTGTAGTCTCTGTGTGAGTTTATACACATATGTGCAGTTGCCCATGGAAGTCAGAATCACACAGAAACTATATTAATTGCAACACTGTTTGGCTGGTGGCTCAGGGGTATTTCTAGCTCTTACATTTCAAATTAACCCATTTCTATTAATCTATGTATTGCCACATGGTCATGGCATTACCTCATTTTCTGCATATCTTGTTTGCTTGTTGTCTGACTGGTGTCTGCTTGACTCCGTCTACTCCCTCTCTATATCTCTGGATTTCCCACCTGGCTTTACTCTGCCAAGCCATTGGCTGAAACAGTTTTATTCATCAACCAATAAAAGCAACACATACACAGAAGGGCATCCCACATCATTCTACTGCAGCAATCTCTCTAGCCCTGGAGAAATACTTATTCAACCCTCACGTCTTTTCTATCGATTGATCAATCGATTGATTGATTGATTGATGCGCAGGCATATGTGTATCTGCCATGATGTGCTTGTAGAAGTCAGAGGGTAGCTTTGCAGAGTCTGTTTTTCCTACAGTGTTGATGATCACAGGCTGAGGCCATGTGCCTGATGCATCTTTTGTTTTCCTTTCTCTTTATTTATCCTTAGCCTTATATGCATCTTGATCCCATTCATTTCCTCATCCCTTCATATCTGTCCTCTGCCCTTGTAACCTTCCCACCAAAATAAACATAATAAAATTTAAGAGAAAAGAAAAAAGAAAAGATCATTCTCATCATGGAAACTATAGTGCGGCACAGTGAGTCACGTAGTAAACCCCTTTATCCATTTATCTTTACTTGCAAGAGCTCATTGCAAATATTTGTTGTTCTGGTTCTAGGCCTCTGGTTTCTGCTACACTGTTGATGTTGGGCCCTCACTGGGGCTCCTCTTGGTTTTCCTGCTGTTGCCCTGTGTTGTGGAGATCCTGCAGCTTTGAGTCTACAGGACCAGTTCCTTTATGTGCTCCAGCAGATCACAGATGGGGTGATGATGTAGGTGGGTCTTCTTTCTATGTGTTACTTTCATTGGTTAATTAATAAAGAAACTGCTTGGCCTGATAGTTCAGAACATAGGTGGGTGGAGTAGACAGAACAGAATGCTGGGAAGAAGGGAAGTGAGTCAGACGCCATGGAGCCAGCCGCCTGGTAAGACATTTTGAATCTTTCCCGGTAAGCCACCACTTCGTGGTGGTACACAGATTATTAGAAATGGGTTAATCAAGATGTGAGAGTTAGCCAATAAGAGGCTACAGATAACGGTCCAGGCAGTATTTAAAAGAATACAGTTTCCGTGTAATTATTTCGGGTATAAAGCTAGCCGTGCGGGAGCTGGGTGGAATGCAGCCGCTGCTCCTTTACAGGGTGGATGATGGGGTGGGCCAACTCAGAACCCTGGCTCAGTCAACCCACCAGCTCGCCCTTGTCCTCACCACCAGGGTGAGCTCTCCTGCATTGTCCTGGAGAGTTTAGACCATGTAGTGATGGGGATTAGGCAGTTCTGCTTTCATGACCTCAGTGTAGAATTTCCCACACCTACATCTTCAGAGCCAGCTCTACTGTGTTGCCTAGGCATGGCTGAGGGTCTATTCTCCCCAGCGCTGCTGCTGGTTAGGGGCAGGGCCAGTTCTCCCGCCCTTATGACCTCAGAGCCAGCTCTCACACCTATCTTAGTTAAGGATGAGGGAGGGCACTCACCCTCATGCTGCCACATGACAGATGAATAATAGGGACAGCTCTCCCAGGCTGACAACTTTAGGGCTGACTCACCCACACCTCCACCAATAGGGTTAGTTCTACTGTGATGCCCACTCGAGGTGCAGAGCCTACTCTCCTGAGCATTGCAACTCCATGTCTTTTCTTTTGTTTTTTTTTAAAGATTTATTTATTGTGTATGCAGTGTTCTGCCTACATGTATGCCTGCATGCAAGAAGAGGGCACCAGATCTCATTACAGAGAGTTGTGAGTCACCACGTGGTTGCCTGGAACTGAACTCAAGACCTCTGGAAGAGAAGCCAGTGCTCTTAACCTTTGAGTCATCTCTCCAGCCCTCCATGTTTTTTCTTAAATGATCTGTCCTTACTGTTCAGTTCTAAGCGTCTTTCAATTTTATAGATGGAAGTTCCAGACAGATAGGATTTGGAAATATTTTTCCCACTCTGCAGGTTATATTTACACTTCATTATTTCTTGAGGCAGGGTCACGCTATGTAGCCCTGGCCTGGAACTCAGTAGGTCAGACTGCTAAAATTACATGACCTTCCCATCTTGATGATATCACTAACCAAGATGGTGGCCATGTCACATGGCGGTTGCCATTTTGATGAGGTAACTGGGCAAAATGACAATAAAGTCACATGATTATTGTTTTTTGTTTTTTTGCCTGTAGTGAGCTCAGCTCCAAGAGTCTATGTGATGATTTTACCCAGATAGAAAAGCATCTCCCTGAGGACCACATGGTCTAATCATACCAATTAGCTCTCTGTTCTCCATTCCCTCATCCCTGATTCAAGAGGCTTGAAGATTCAGCTTAGGCTTGTCCCACTAGCTCTAATAACTGAAATTAACCCAAACTTTAAAAACTATGTCCTTTTACGTGGCTCGTTACCTTTACTCTGTACTGTCCCTTCTGCTTCCTCAATGTCTGGTAGGAGACTCTGCCTTTCTTCTTCCCAGAGCTTGCTCTGTCCAGAAGTCCTGCCTAGCTATTGGCCACTTAGCTTGTTCTTAAACCAATCACAATGACACACCTTCACACAGTATAAAGGAATATTCCACAACAGACGTGTGGTGGCTCACACCTTTAATCCCAGCACTCTGGAGGCAGAGGCCAGCCTGGTCTACAGAGTGAATTCCAGGACAGCCAGAGCTATACAGAGAAATCCTACCTAAAAAAAAAAAGGCCAGAAAGAAAAGAGTAAGGGCTGAAGATCAGTATGATCAGAGCTCACACTGATCTTCCAGAGGACCTGAGTTCAGTTCCCAACATTTGTTGTGTTAGGAGTGACGGGCTACTTTCCCGGCACCCGGCCGCCCGCATGGCTAGCTTTACCCGAAATAATTACACGGAAACTGTATTCTTTTAAACACTGCCTGGCCCATTAGTTTCAGCTTCTTAACCCATTTCTCATAATCTATGTAGCACCACGAGGTGCGCTTACCAGGAAAGATCTTAACCTGCGTCTGTCTGGAGTGGGAGAACCATGGCGACTCCCTGACTCAGCTTCTTTCTCCCAGCATTCTGTTCTGTTTATTCCACCCACCTAAGGGTTGGCCTATCAAATGGGCCTAGGCAGTTTCTTTATTAATTAACCAACGAAAGCAACAGATTAGAAAGAAATCACTCCCACATCAAACACTCACACCAGGAATCTCATAACTGAAACTCCAGGTCCAGGAGTTTTGGCACCCTCTCTGGCCACTTCCAGCACCATAATCAAGCTTCCGACAAACCAAAGACAGAGAAAAGAACCCTTGAGAGAAATAAAAGGGAAATGATGCCTTACCCACAGAGAAAACCAATTCCTTGGACAGTGGATTTCTCATCCCAAACTATGTAAACCAAAGGAAGCAGTACAAGAATCCTCAAGTATAAAGAACTGTGAAAGCAGAATTCTACATCCAGTAAAAATAATATCCAGAATAAAGACAGAAATGAACATTAAAAAGAAATTGCATATACCTTTGTGTGTGTGTGTGTGTCGCACGTGGGTTTGGTGTGTGCACAGTTGTGTGAGTGTGTGTATGCATGTGTGTGGACATGTCACTGCACATGCAGAAGCCAAAGGAGGGTGTTTGGCCTCCTGCTCTTTGAGCCTGGGGTGAGGTAGACAGACAGCGAGTCCCAGAAATCCTCCAGTCTCCCATTGCTGCAACACTAAGGTTGCAGGGGTTTATGGTCAGGTCTGGTTTCCTACATAGATGCTGAGGATTTGAACTCAGTCCTGCAAGCTTGTGCATTTAGCCCTGTTACCCACTGAGCCATCTCCTCAGCCCCAAGGAACTGACATTCTTGTAAAAAGGAATAACTGTAAATCACTCCCATAGCTTAATTGGTAGGTCATTTGCTTAATAGTTTACACAGGTCCTAGGTTCAAACAGTCCCCAGCACCGGAAACAAAACAAAGCACTCTAAAATAAATTACCACCAGTAGAACAACCCTTAAAAAGTGGCTAAAAAGAAGAAAAACAAGAAAAACACATGAACCTGGAAGGAGGTGGGAGGTCCTGGGACCAGGGCAGGGAACCCTGACTGCTCTTCGGGCTGATGAGGGAGGGGGAGTTGATTGGGGGAGGGAGAGGGAAATGGGAGGCAGTGGCGGGGAGGAGGCAGAAATCTTTAACAAATAAATAAATAATAAAATAAAATACAAATGAAATGCAAAAGAAAAAAGAAAAAACACATGAAACAGGGAAATTAAAATTAAAATTTTGAACCAGAAGGGTTCAAAAAAGATGCTTCCATGTTCACCCATGTTAGCTACTGCTCTATTGCTCTGAGTAAAACACCTGACAAGGTACCCTTAAGAGAAGGGAGATTTCTTTTGGCTTTAAGAAGAGTATGAAAGAAAAATAAGGAAGAATAAATTGAGGTAATTACAATGGCAAAATGGACTCTTCTTTTGGGTATTATTGTTTGTTGTCTATTTGCTTTTGTTTCTTTGTTTTTTGAGACAGGGTTTCTCTGAGTAGCCCTGGCTGCCCTGGAACTCTCTATATAGACCAGGCTGTCCTGAGCTCACAGAGATTCACCTGCCTCTGCTTCCTGAGGCATGTGCCCTGCCCTGGATCTCATATGACTCAGGCTGACTTTGAACTCCCCATGTAGTCAAAGATGAACGAGAACTCCCAACCCTCCTGCCTCCATCTCCCGTATGCTGGATATGGTGGTTAGTGTTAATTCAGAATTTAGAGTCACCTGGGAGGCAGGCTTTTAAGGATAATCTTTACATTTTTAAAATTTAGGGCTGGAGAGATGGTTCAGTGGTTAAGAGCACTGACTGCTTTTCCACAGGACCTGGCTGGATTCAGTACCCAACACTCACATGGTGACTCATAACCGTTTGTTAACTCCGCTTTCTAGGAATCTAATGCCCTCCTTTGGCCACCATGGGCACCAAGAATATTTGTGGTGCACATATATACATACATACATGTAGACAAACACTATTACACAAAAAATAAAAATAAGCCGGGTGATGGTGGCTCACGCCTTTAATCCCAGCACTCGGGAGGCAGAGGCAGGCGGATCTCCATGAGTTCGAGACCAACCTGGTCTACAGAGCTAGTTCCAGGACAGGCTCCAAAGCCACAGAGAAACCCTGTCTCGAAAATCCAAAAAAAAAAAAAAAAGTAAAAAAAAATAAAAATAAATACATCTTTCTTTAAAAGAGAGGAAGGAAAAAGGTATGACAGCAAAACTTGGCGGCTTAGTAGTCTGGAAGCAGAACAGGAAGTGGGCCAAGCTACCGAACCTCAAGGCTCACCCCCACTCAGCCACTTGCTCCGGCCTCCTAACAACGTTCTAAAACAGCACCATCAATTGGGGACCACTATTTAAACACCTAAGCGAGGTCGGGTGGGGTGGAGGGCACTGCATAACCAAGCTAATATGCTTACAGAGAGACTCTTCTCCCTTGACTTGGGAACAGGCACTGCTCAGGCACCATTGCAAACTTCTCCTTGGGTAACACAGACAGCTGAGGAAGCTGATGACGGGCAGAAAGCGAGTCTACCTTGTTCCTGGCAAGAGACAACGCCTGGAAACTCTGAGAAGCAGCTGGGCACGTGTGAGCACCGGCTGGGTACTGCAGTGGGCAGATGAGGACACCACGCCTTATAGCTCTGGTTGAGATAATGTTCCAGAGTGGAACTGTGAGGACCTGACTTTGCAAACTCCATTTTAAAGAAGGGGCTTCATCTTAAGCCATATAATGAGCGGGGGGAGGAGGGGTGAGCAAATCTCAGTTCTAGAAATGTGCTGTGACAGCAGAAATTTAAACAGATGCCCTAAAAATGGCCAATTAAGAAGATAGGGAGCAGGGCCATAACATTTAACGAGACCCAGATGTTCCTAGGAGGCATTTTAACCTTGAAGATACCTTGCCAGTTATTAATGGCTCTTTGTTAGGTTTCTGCGCCAAAAAAACTGACCAATGGGGTTCATAAACTACCTTATCCTATGTACTCCTTACCCAATTCCAAGAAGACAGGACATGAACTTCCCTGATTATGGTGTTTCCCCTTTAAAAGTTCTACTCTCTCAGGGCTCCCCACCACACTTTTTGCTGGGGTGCTGGAAATGTGTTGGTTCAAACTTTAAATATTATGAAAAACCCTCATGTAATTTGCATCAGAAATCTGGCTCCGTGGATTCATTTGGGGACCAGAAACTTGGGCATAACAGAACCTCATTTTGCTCCTCATTTTGGTGAAGCTCAGACATACATGTTGGAGTTGTCTTTCCCGAAGTCTTAGGATATACCTGCTCTTCAGAGCTGGGGATGCAGACCATGTTAGGTGAGAGACCAGTTCTACAAAATCTATAAAGAACTTTTTTCAGATTTTCTCATTAATCACCATCTGAGAGGTTGTACAATTTTAAAATTATTCCTCGTTGCAACCTATACATCTAATTTTCCCCAATATTTTCTTTTTGTTTGAGTTGGAAGACAGATAATATTCATATTTATTTTAGCCATATTTTAAAGGGTGTCATTTGATTGTTGTGATTATATTAGTCAAGTATTTTATTGGTTACAAGTGAAAAAAAAGGTCAGCTCAAGTATGCCTGGGGGTATATAGCTCAGGAGTAAACTGCACACCAAGGGCCGTGAAGATGACTCAGTAAGTAAAGGAGCTTGTTGCCAAAACTGACGACCTGAGTTCAATCCCTGGAAGGAGTTTGGAGTTCAATCCATGGAAGGAGAAAACTGACTCCCAAAAGATGTTCTTTGACCTTATCACAAACAATATGACAAACCAGTTGGAGGTGGAGGGTGCTTGTTCATTTCCTGGCTGCCTAGACCCAAAATAACCACACAGAAACTGTATTAGTTAAAACACTGTTTGGCCAATAGCTTAGGAGTATTGCTAACTAGCTCTTATATTATGAATTAACCCATTCCTATTATTATCTATTTTACCACGAGGCTCGTGGTTTACTGATAAGATTCCTGGATGTCTGTCTCTTTCCATGGCTTCATGGTGTCTCTCTGACTCTGCCTACTCTCTCTATATGTCTCTTCTAGCCTGGCTATATTCTGCTCTGCTATAGGCCAAAGCAGCTTTCTTCATTAACAAAACACATTCACAACATGCAGAGGGGAATTCCACATCATTTCCTTCTTTTCTATCTAAATAAGAAAAAAGGTTTTAACTTTAACATAGTAAAATTACATATAACAAAACAGGTATCAAGCAAGAATTACAGTTACAATATTTATATCTTGATGTGGGAGTGTCATATATCAATCTGTTGATTTCATTGGTTAAGCAATAAAGAAACTGCTTGGCTGGCCCTCATAGGTTAAAACATAGGTGGGAGGAGTAAACAGAACAGAATGCTGGGAGGAAGAGGAAGTGAGCTCAGACTCGACAGCTCTGCTCTGGAGCAGAGATGCCATGCTCCCCTCTCCCGGACAGAGGCAATAGCTCTGCTCTCTGAGGCAGACGCGATTCAGCTCCGACCCAGGATGGACATAGGCTAGAATCTTCCCGGTAAGTGCACCTTGGGGTGCTACAACACATGATTGAAAAAGTCCAGGTGCGAGAGTTAGCCGAGAAGAGGCTAGATATAATGGGCCAAGCAGTGTTTAAAAGAATACAGTGTCCGTGTAATTATTTCGGGGTATAAGCTAGCCAGGCAGCCGGGGTGCTGGGGACGCAGCCCCGCCACTCATATTACTACAATATCTACTTTATCTTTTATTATAACTAAGGAAAACTATAACTATCTCTTCTTCAACTCCATCAAAGACCCCAGAAGGATATAATGTTACCTAAGTAAATAGGAAGTGCTTTGTAAGCAATTTCCAAAACTCTAGAATTGACAGAGACATCTCACTGTCTGGACAGTCACCCAAAGTTCTTCTGTAACGTTGGGGCACCCATCTTCAGCCTACAGGTGAAGACGTAAGTCATAAACAATGCCACACCAGTTTGGAATTATGATTAATAGGGTGGTATTTATTTAAAGGGGAAAAAACTTACAGATCACTGTCAGCCCTCTGCGCAACCAGGAAGGAAGTCTAGTCGGCGGAGCAGGAAGTGAAGAGAGAGAGGAGAGGGAAGTGGCCGCTTTTTTAAAGGGAGAGAGACCACGCCCCAATGGGCTGGTATCTCAGCGGTGATAGGCTGGAGGAGTGGGAGGACCTCCCGTAACACCTCCCCCTTTTGTTTAAATAAAAGAGTTCTAAACCTACTATGAAATTATATACAATAAGTACAAATATCCTATTCTAACTAGCTTAGGTCTTGCATAATAAATAACTTGGCCAAGTCATGAGAGAAAAGTAACTACATCTATATAGTCTTCAACCCCATCGAAGATCTGAGAAGGGAAATAATGTTACCTGGGTAATTAGGAAGTTCAGGAAAACAACTTCCAAAACATGCAACAGATCACAGAGACAACTAGCTACCTGGGCAATCACCCAAAGTCACGTTAGCAGCATTGAAGCAACCAACTTTGGCTAAGGCCTAACATAACTGACATACCATTTTCAAAGGCAAGCAACTTTTCAAAACTATCTTACCCTGCCTTGGCAGGATAAGACAGCCCTGTTTTATCCATTGATGCACGCTCTGTATCTTTGTCAGTGGTTGAGGTATGGGCATTTCTTTGCCCCAAGGCCAGTTCTGCCAAAAAGAAAGGCTCCAGGTGGAGTGTCTTTGGTGCTCAACATTCTCTCGGGAATAGAGTGGTGTTGCCAGGAGCAATTGTGTCTCACTACCACAAAACTCTGAGTTAGATTAAAGGCCATTTTCTACAGCTCTTTGAAGAAGTTGAAGATTATCTATCTATACTGAGTATAATCTCTATATATCTAAAGAACCTGATTAGTCTAATTATAAATGACAAACTTAGATGACTATTAGTCTATATAATTCTCAATATCTATCTAACTTAAAGACTAAGACAATAAACGACTGTGAAACAAATGAGGACAATGACCTCCAAATATAAACAATGTACAAATATACATTGCAGTAGGTAAATATATATCAATACACAAACATTATATAAGTATCTTAATCAGAGGTAGAAATGTACACTGCAATATGGTAAATATATACAATACAATATATGTCAATACATAAAAATGTTTTAAACAAGGTAGAAACATGCATGCATACAATAGTCAATATAATTTAACTTTGTATCAATATACAAGAATCTATACCAATATATTTGTCTAAAAACAGTAACTCACAATTACAAATCTATTATCCCATCATACAGGCCCATAGTATCCAGCAGACGTTTCCATGAAGCAGGAAATTTCAAAGACAGTTCTGTCTATATTGACAGTTTATCAATCACTTTCTTTTGTGTCCTATAGACTGTCTGGCAGACTCTTTCATAAAGCAGGAACTCCGAAGGACTGTCTCACCTTCTTTATGCAACTTCAGCAGTCATTTTTCTATGAGTCCTGCATGTCCAGTTCATACAGTATAAAATTAAGCAGTCCAAACAAGAGCAGTTTCTTGCTCAAATGGCTAACAAACTCCATAAGGAGCCTCTTCAATCCCTGTCATCCTTTTGAAGTAGATTGGTGCTGCCAGGAGCAGATGTGTCTCATCGTCATGAAAAGCCCTAAGTTCTTAAAACATTTAAATGTCATATTCTATTAGTCTTTGAAGTTTGAAGAATAACTATCCATCTGAAATACATCTCTCTACATCTAGAAAACCTAACTAACATGACTATAAGCTTGACTATTATAGATGATTATCTATTAACCTATATTTTCATTATATATTACATTTTTAAATAAGCTGCAAAAACACAATACCTTAATCAAGAGCAGAAATACACATAGAATAAAATTGACCTTAAATTCGTATCAATAGACCAAGATCCATACCAATGCAAAGTATTCATCTCTATAACACATCCCCCTTTAAATGTAAACAAATTTTTTAAACAATATTTGGGAATTTGGGCATAACCCAGATTCTCTGTGTATATTTCAACTTTATGTGGCTTATTTTTATTACTCCATTACTTTTTCTACAAGTTTAATATTTATGTTATTATCTTTACTCCTTTAATCTGACTAAACTCTTTTATATTACTTTTACTATCTTTACTCTTATTTTCTCTCTCCCAAACCTATGTACTTATGTATTTAACACTGTGACCCACTTAGGGGTCTTTTTTTATCTGAATCTGTCTTTATTGCATATCTGTAATAATATTTTGACCAGGAGTGCTTTTAAAATGGTAAGCAGCTTGGTGTCAGCTGCCCTGGATGCTGGATCTGCCTCTCTTGATCTTTTAATATGGTGGAGGTTCACTGCCTCTATGAGCCATTCTTACTGCCCCAGCTCCAGGGACTCAGAGGGTCTTTGTTGCACTTAAACCTTTAAGTGCAAGATCTCCCAAAACAGCCAGAGGTCATTCTGCCAGCATGAATCAGGGAGTGTGTGTGTGTGTGTGTGTGTGTGTGTGTGTGTGTGTGTGTTTTAAAGAAGCCATGCTGTTTTTACCACTAAACAAAGTCAGGAAACCTCTTAAAGGAGCCACAGCACTCCTGCTTGCCACCAGCAAACAGAGCCCAATGCAGCTACTGCTAAACTCTGTTCTTTGTGTCTAGAATTTTTTAAAGCTCTCTCAGGTTTCTTGTGGATGTAGTTGCCCCACACTGGGTGCCATTCTGTAGGCAGAAGCTGCTTCTTTGTTTCCCGGCTGTCCAGACCCAAAATAATCGCACAGAAACTGTATTAGCTAAAACACTGCTTGGTCAATAGCTTAGGCATATTGCTAGCTAGCTCTTATATCATGAATTAATCCATGTCTATTAATTTCTATTTTACCACAAGGCTTGTGGTTTACCTGTAAGGTTCCTAGGTGTCTGTCTCTTTCCATGGATTCATGGTGTCTCTCTGACTCCACCTACTCCCTCTATATATCTCTTCCAGCCTGGCTATATTCTGCTCTGCTATACACCTTATTCTTTAACATAACACATTCACAGCATACAGAGGAAATCCAACATCAATCAGTGTCCTCCAAAACATGATAAATATACATAAAAAACTTTAAAAATATTAAAAATGCATTCTAAGTCCAATCTTTGTGAAAGAGAAGGAGAAGGATGGTGTGGGAAGTCCTTCTATATGTGTGTTGCTTTTATTGGTTAATGAATAAAGAAGCTGCTTTTGGCCAATGGCTTAACAGAATATAGCCAGGCTGGAAGAGATATATATAGAGAGTAGGCAGAGTCAAAAAGATGCCATGGAGTCACCAGAGGGGAAAGATGCAAGCTGCTAGCTGGAACCTTGCCAGTAAGCCATGAGCCTCGTGGTAAAATCTAAAATAATAGAAATGGGTTAAATTAAGATGTAAGAGCTAGCCAATAAGAAGCTAGAGCTAATAGGCCAAGCAGTAATTTAATTAATACAGTTTCTGTGAGTTTATTTTGAGTCAGGGCAGCTGTGAATGAATAAGCAGCCTCCCCCAACAGAAGGAAGAGAAGGGAAAGGAAGAAAAAGAAGTTTAATTGGAAAACAGTTGAGCATATTTGACCTTGGAAATTCAATGGCTTAGACTTGAGACACTGGGATTTATTATCTATCTATCTCAGAAAAGTTCATTTCCAGCAAAGAATCAAGAAAAACTCTAAAGGGGCATAGCAGTCAAGGGCAATAGCTGGTCTTCCAGAGGTCCTCAGCAGTCAAGGGCACTGGCTGGTCTTCCAGAGGTCCTTAGCAGTCAAGGGCACTGGCTGACCTTCCAGAGGTCCTCAGCAGTCAAGGGCACTGGCTGACCTTCCAGAGGTCCTCAGCAGTCAAGGGCACTGGCTGACCTTCCAGAGGTCCTCAGCAGTCAAGGGCACTGGCTGGTCTTCCAGAGGTCCTCAGCAGTCAAGGGCACTGGCTGGTCTTCCAGAGGTCCTCAGCAGTCAAGGGCACTGGCTGACCTTCCAGAGGTCCTCAGCAGTCAAGGGCACTGGCTGGTCTTCCAGAGGTCCTCAGCAGTCAAGGGCACTGGCTGACCTTCCAGAGGTCCTCAGCAGTCAAGGGCACTGGCTGGTCTTCCAGAGGTCCTCAGCAGTCAAGGGCACTGGCTGACCTTCCAGAGGTCCTCAGCAGTCAAGGGCACTGGCTGGTCTTCCAGAGGTCCTCAGCAGTCAAGGGCACTGGCTGACCTTCCAGAGGTCCTCAGCAGTCAAGGGCACTGGCTGACCTTCCAGAGGTCCTCAGCAGTCAAGGGCACTGGCTGACCTTCCAGAGGTCCTCAGCAGTCAAGGGCACTGGCTGACCTTCCAGAGGTCCTCAGCAGTCAAGGGCACTGGCTGGTCTTCCAGAGGTCCTCAGCAGTCAAGGGCACTGGCTGACCTTCCAGAGGTCCTCAGCAGTCAAGGGCACTGGCTGGTCTTCCAGAAGACCTCAGCAATAAGGGCACTGGCTGACCTTCCAGAAGACCTCAGCAATAAGGGCACTGGCTGACCTTCCAGAAGACCTCAGCAATAAGGGCACTGGCTGGTCTTCCAGAAGACCTCAGCAATAAGGGCACTGGCTGGTCTTCCAGAAGATTTCCATTCCCTTCCTGCACCCAAAAGGCAACTGTCTATAACTCCAGTTCTGAGAATCCATTGCCCTCTCCCAGCCCCCAGGGCAATGCATGCACTTGGCGCATATACATACATTCAGGCAAGACTGAAAGTGGATTTTTCTGTCCCTTCTGCCAGCTCCCAAATCATGACAAAGAGACTTATTAATTATGAAAGCTCAGCTGCTAGCTTAGGCGTGTTTCTAGCTAGCTTTTATAAATTAAATGAACCCATTTCTATGAATTTACTTTCTGCCTCGTGACTTTATTACCTGTGCTCTGCACCGCCCATGCCGCTTTCCTGTTACCTTCATCTCTGGCTGGCAACGCTCTGAGTTTCCATCCTTCTTCTCCCCAGCATTCTCTCTGCCCCCCAAATCCTGCTTAGCTATTGGCTGTTTAGGTTTTTATTAAACCAATCACAGTGCAGTATAAAGGAATATTCCATGACACCCATACAAATACAATACAAATAAAAAGAGAGAGAGGAGAGAATAAAAGAGACACGGGTACCATGAAGGAGATGGTGAGTGGGGAGCCAGAGGAGCGTATTTAGAGGTCACTTCCCCTAACTAACCCTAAGGACA
Organism: Microtus pennsylvanicus; assembly: GCF_037038515.1. Lineage (NCBI taxonomy): Eukaryota > Metazoa > Chordata > Mammalia > Rodentia > Cricetidae > Microtus > Microtus pennsylvanicus. The sequence goes on along the minus strand of NC_134581.1, from coordinate 10,565,575 downwards.
AAGGAAATAGCAGACTTTTGTAAGTTTGGGAGCCTGGCAAGAAGTTTCACATTACATGATCTATTTCAACACAGTGCATATGACAAAGAGCATGGAAAAACCAGGTGCTGGCTGGGGTCAAAATTCAAGAGCTGTTGTTAAACAGTAGCACACATAGCTTCTAAACTCTGTCACAGACAGAGAGCTTCCCATAAACTGGCTGATGTCTCCAGGCTCTGGGATCCGGTCTAAAGTTGCAAGCCCGTATTCTAACAATATCTACCAACTATTCTTGGCAAAAGAGCACAGGGAAAGCAAAACATAGATGTTACCCAGATACGGCAGCACATGCCTGTTATCCCAGCATCCGGGAACTGAAGGCATGAAGATCAGAAGTTCAAAGCCATCCTCTGCCACATTGTGAGTTCCAGGCTAGCCTGTGCTACCCGAGACTCTGTCTGGAGATAATAAAGCTTAAACACTGCCAACACTACCATCTTCCAGGGTGTATTCTCCCATTCTCTTCCCCACTTTTTTCTTTTTGAGACAGGTTTTCTTTGTGCCCTGGCTGTCCTGTACTCACTCTGTAGACCAGGCTGGTCTCAAACTCACAAATCCACCTGCCAGCCTCTACCTCCAAGTGCTGGGATTAAAGGTGTGGGCCACAACCAGCTTTCTTTGACAATTTACTGAGTTGCTTCACTTCATCTTTAAGGTGCTACTCCAGCCTGGAGCCTTCTGATTTCTACCCAAGTTCTTTAGCTTGGGGAGTTTCTCAGGGGTTTTTGTTGTTGTTTTTTTTTTTTTTCTGTTATACTCCAGAAAAATTTCCACTCACTGTGGAAGCACAGGCATCTTAAATGAAAGCATTACTTGCCTATTGGAGTCATTTGCAAAGCTAGTAAAAACAGAGGCTTCGCTTACTAAAAGAAGTCTTACATGAGTAAAGCCGTTCCAAGGAATAGGGTTCCAATCTCCACACACCAGTCACAGCATAGGTGTGTCTCTGACATGTCCGCGCATGTCCCGGGCATATAGCCACTCCACCTATCCCAGAAGCCTAGAGACTCAAGGTCTGTTTCAGGTATTACTGTGGTTTGATAAGTAACAGAAATGGGTGTGCATAGGAAACTGCACACCCCAAAGACCCGTTACCCATTTACTTGCCTGCTTCACGGTTAAGGATGACCTATTGTAAAATGACTGTTTAATGAATTTATCAAGAAGAAAACCTAAGAGAGTGTTTCCCTCTAGTCTCTGGCTTCAGGGACTGAATAATTAAACCTCCAGGCAGTAACATTCCATTTACCTTTGGTAATTCATTGCACTGGGGCCCATCCCAAGTTTTTAAGCACCTTCCGTTTTCCCTCCCTCTCCTTCCATCTCTTTTCTCTTTTTGGTCTGCTTGCATTGACTTCTAAGAATTAATTTCTCTCTCTAGCTCCCTCTTCTCTCTCTTGCTCTTTCCTAGTTCTTTTGAGAGAATGAAAACATGGTGTGTGTGTGTGTGTGTGTGTGTGTGTGTGTGTGTGTGTGTGTAGAACTTGTTGACCAGGCTGTCTCACAGGGATCCTCCGAACTTAGTCAGGCTGGAGAATAAGAGAGGACATAAGCGTATGAAAATATTGATGAATGATAGAGACTAAGCACAGAGAAAAATGGTATTTAAAATGAAAATAGGATTTTTAAAACTTTCCTACTTGGATCTCTTTCTTTCTTTCTTTCTTTCTTTCTTTCTTTCTTTCTTTCTTTCTTGTTTGTTTTTTGAGACAGGATTTCTCTGTGTAGCCTTGGCTGTCCTGGAAATTGAAATAGAAATAGACCACCAGGCTGGCCTCAAACTCACAGAGATCTGTCTGGCTCTGCCTCCCAGTGGATCCTTGTTTTTAAGCACCTTCCATTTTCCCTCCCTCTCCTTCCATCTCTTTTCTCATTTTGGTCTGCTTGCATTGACTTCTAAGAATTAATTTCTCTCTCTAGCTCCCTCTTCTCTCTCTTGCTCTTTCCTTTTTGGAGATCAGGGTCTCATATTGTTCAGAGTAGCCTCAAACTCACTATATAGCTGAAGATGGCCTTGGTCTTGGGCTCCTAGTTCTTCTGAGAGAATGAAAACATGGGGTGTGTGTGTGTGTGTGTGTGTGTGTGTGTGTGTGTGTGTGTGTGTGTAGAACTTGTTGACCAGGCTGTCTCACAGGGATCCTCCGGCCTCTACAAACCGAGTGCTAGAATTGCAGACATGTACCACCATGTCTGGCAAATAAAAAGGCTTCTTAAAAAACTTGTTCTTAAAATACCAGCTAATTCAATGATTTCTAAAAATATGAATTTTAAAAGTCCTGGCTGAAGGCTTAATTCTTCTTTAGGAAGTAGAACTTGAGGAGGTCAAATTGCTCTACAGAAAAGAAATGGAAAGAATTCGGTTTGTTCATTTTTTTTCCAAATTGCTTTGTTTTTTCTGTTCTGAGAGGGTGAGCCAAGAGCAGAACCCAAGGGTGGAGACAGCTGGGAATAACTGTGTCTGGAACTGGATGTTGCTTCTGTGGTTCTTGCTCCTTGACCATTCATGGTAGACCACGGCCTACTCAGAACCTTGGGACCATTCTTGGTATGAAAGCTAAGGGATAGACAGATGACAGGGTAGAGATCAGGATGTTGAGTGGAGGCCAAGAATTCAGCAGGGGCAGCCAGAGGACCATGAGCCCACAGCTCCATAGGGAGTACACAGCGATCTTGACCAGGAATCTGGTTTCTGCCTCCCTGTGGCTAGAATATGAACATTCAGGTCAATCTTAGCTCGATCTGCCTGATAATGGATCATCCCGGGATTTGAAAAGCATATCACATTTTTGTGAGATGCCTTTACAACACAATATCCAACCAAGACACTAGACAAGCACAGAAAAGATAAAAATCAGCCAGAGTTCATACCTGTAATCACACCACAGTCCTTGAGTGCACACCTGTAATCACACCACAGTCCTTGAGTGCACACCTGTAACCACACCACAGCCCTTGAGTGCACACCTGTAACCACACCGCAGCCCTTGAGTGCACACCTGTAGCCACACCGCAGTCCTTGAGTTCACACCTGTAACCACACCGCAGTCCTTGAGTTCACACCTGTAACCACACCGCAGTCCTTGAGTGCACACCTGTAACCACACCGCAGTCCTTGAGTGCACACCTGTAACCACACCGCAGTCCTTGAGTGCACACCTGTAACCACACCGCAGTCCTTGAGTGCACACCTGTAACCACACCGCAGTCCTTGAGTGCACACCTGTAATCACACCGCAGTCCTTGAGTGCACACCTGTAACCACACCGCAGCCCTTGAGTGCACACCTGTAACCACACCGCAGTCCTTGAATGCACACTTGTAATCACACCACAGTCCTTGAATGCACACCTGTGATCACACCACAGTCCTTGAGTGCACACCTGTAACCACACCGCAGTCCTTGAGTGCACGCACACCTGTAACCACACCGCAGTCCTTGAATGCACACTTGTAATCACACCACAGTCCTTGAATGCACACCTGTGATCACACCACAGTCCTTGAATGCACACCTGTGATCACACCACAGTCCTTGAATGCACACCTGTGATCACACCACAGTCCTTGAGAGGCTAGAGCAGAAAGAGTCTGCATTCCAGGCCTGTCTGGGGCTACAGAGCAAGATCCTGTCACAAGATAAAAACACAAAGCAGGGGGGGGGCAGTGCAAGATGTGTTAAGATCCTAGTTGAGTCCTCTACTACATATCATTTTTAAAGCAATTTGCTTTGACAGGGGCCATGCTACTACCACATATGAAGTTTCTCTGAAAACCTTAATAATTAGTCAGGGAACCAAAAAGTGAGTTCATTTAAGCATCCTCTGCATCACAGCTGTCTGAGTTGTTCACCTTTTCACACTGGCTCTGATCCAAGCTGCTATATGCATGTGGTAAAACTGCTGGCTGAAGTTGCATTTCCCATGATGCATTAAATTTCTTCTACTTTCTCTGTTATAACTCTGGTATTAACTGGGTACAGTACACATTCCTGTAAGCCCTGTATCTGGGAGGCAGAGGCAGGAGGATCTCAGGTTGGAAATCAGCCTGGACTACATAGTGAGACCCTTTTTCATAATACAAAAATCAAGCCAAAATTCTCTCTGATTTAAGGAAAGTGGGTATTCAAGACTTAAAATTTTGGGAATGGAGGGGCATGGTAGAGCACACCTTTAATCCCAGCACTTAGGAGACAGAAGCAGGCAGATCTCTGTGAGTTTGAGGCCAGCCTGGTCTACAAAGTGAGTTCCAGGACAGCCAGGGCTACACAGAGAGACTCTATCATGAAAAAAACAAAAACCAAAATGAAATTTTAAAAAAAAATGGAGGATGGCGACATGGCTCAGTGGGTAAAAATACTTGCTTCCGAGTCTGGTGACCTGAGTTGGATCCCCCAGTATTTACACTGGAAGGAAAAAACTAACTTCTGCGTGCGTGCATGCACGTGCATATGCGCGCACGCACACACACACACACAAATACTTTTAAAAATGAAATTTTTACTAGTATAAAGCAATTGCTAAGACTGGGGTGGGGTCGTTATATATGTTCTATGAAATTAGTTTTTGTTGTTGTTTTTCCAGTCTGAAGATTTGAGCCCAAGCCCTTTTGCATGCCAGGAAGGGACTCTGCCTCTGCTACTGGGCTATGTGCCTAGACTTTCAAATCAGATTTTTGAATGTTTAGTTTCACTGGTTGTGAAGTGCAGAAAGGGTGAAAGGAAAACCAGGTTCCTTAGCAAAATCTGGGAGGCCTAAACAATGTTTATTTGTTTCTCAAATCTGCGGATGCTGGCAAGCCTGAGACTGAATTGTCAATTTAGCAAGCCACAGTAAGTTGATGAGGGCTTTTTACTGTGGCATTGTCTGAAGGGCGGGAAAGCACTCAGGTTTATTTACTTATGTGTGTGTGCACATATACACGCGTGTTACACGCGTCGGTTTAGATGTGCTATAGAGGCCAGAGGAGAATGTCAGGTGTCCTGTTACTCTCTACCTTATTCCCCTGAGAGAGGGTCTTTCTCTCAATCTGGAGCTAGGCTGGTAACCACAAAGTCCAGCAATTCTTTTGCGAGGGGTCACACCTGACTTTCTTATGTGGGTGTTGGAGATTTGAACTTAGGTCTTCATGCTTGTCAAGCAAGCACTCTTACTGCTAAACCATCTCTCTAGCCCTTCTGGTCTCTTCTAATAAGAGCTATTAAACAAAAAACTTCAAGACCAATGATTCTCTGAAACAAAGGGATTTATCGATCTATTACATATGCCTACCAGAAAAGGGCCTGCCACCACAGCAGCTTGTGAGGCTGCCTTTCTTCCCACTGTGACAGAATATATGACAGAAGCAACCTAAGGGAGGAGGAGAGAGTTCTTTCAGTTCCAGTCTGGAGAGTCCAGTCTAACACGAAGGGAGCCAGCACACTGCAGCAGGCTGATTACTGGCAGCAGGAGCAGACAGCTGCTGTCACGTGACAGCAGCCATGCAGAGCAGCACTCAGGCCAGAAGCCAGATGGGTATATCTTGGAACCCACCACCAGCAAGGTCTTCCAGCTCACCAAACAGCACGACTGTCTGGGACCAAGTGTTCAGCACAGGAGCTGCTGGCAGACTTTTCACATTCAAACCTCTGCAGAGCTGGCTAGCAACTGGAACATGTGGAGCAAACCCGGTACCCAAGAGCAGTTTTATAACACAACGTTGGGAAAGGAAAGCACAGACTGCTCACGCTGCATATGCATTGACTGTAAGAGGGCTGGATAATGCAAATGAGGACAGTTTGGGGACAGGCCAACTGTCCCTGAGAATGCCTCCTGCTTCTGGAGTCACTAGAGTTAATATCCTGTCAAGTTTATGTGTCAGCTGGGCCCAGGGGCCTTGGTGGCCTACGGTGTGGGGTTTAAACAGTTTCAACACACATTCAGGAATACAGGTAGACGTGAGTCTGTTTCAGCTTATTTGCTTTCTCTGTGTGTCCTGTCCTCTACCCTCTGGCCCTGTGACCACAGTTGGAACAATTCATCATTTTCCTTTAGTCTGGGCATGAATCACATCAGGAGTTCCTCACTGCCATGAGTTCACGTGAACCTAACCACCTCCTAACACTCACATGAGGCTTTGGGAGTTTGATGTGAATTTGGGGGAAGGCATGAGAACTATTATCTGATGGTGTGGGCCACAGTCCACATATAAAGGCTGGAGAAGCCTAAGAACCAAGGGTGGAAGTTCGGGTTTGAGTCCAAGGCCAGAGAACGTGTGGAGCAGACTCTCCATTCTCACCCGTTCACTGTGATCACAGTGTCTCTACACAGCCATAGAAACCCTAACACAGGGGGCTGGAGAGATGGCTCAGAGGTTAAGAGCATTGTCTGCTCTTTCAAAGGTCATGAGTTCAATTCCCAGCAACCACATAGTGGCTTAAAACCATCTGTAATGGGGTCTGGTGCCCTCTTCTGGTCTGCTAGCATATACACAAGCAGAATATTGTATTCATAATAAATAAATAGATATATAAAAAAAAGAAACCCTAACACAATCCCACCTAACCTAATGGACCAAGGCTCTCACACAAGACATACTCAATCATACGGTGGCTACGTCTCTCACTTAGATACTCTTTCACTACAGGAGGCTACTTGATTTTTATCACATTTGAGAGTTAGCTTCTTAAATGCAAATTAAGTCAATTTTGTTATCCGATTTTTATTATAAACTACAGATATGAAGAAATCATTTGTTTAATGTTTTACTTTTCATCTTAGTAATGTTTTTCATAAAGAAAAATAACTCACGCTGAAGAGATGGCTTAACGGTTAAGAATACTACTGCTCTTGCGTTTCCCAGCACCCATGTCTAAAACTCCACAATCACCTATAACTCCAACTCCAGGAGATCCAAGCCCCTCTTCTGCAGGCATCCCAACACACACACACTTAATTAATTTAATTAAATAATTTTTAAGAACAAGAAAAACAATTCATTTTTGGTCTGAGATGGTTCAGGGGGTAAAGCACCTGCTAAGTGTTAGGAAGCTCCACCCACCCCTGGATTTTCAAAGAGCAACAGTTACCTCTTACCATCCTTCCCAGGAAGTATAAAAAGAACTTTTTGCAACAAAGTATTCACTTATAATAATAACCACTTGTTTTATGAACTAGTATCTCTACAGATGTCACCATTACGAATTAAAAATTGCCTTGTTAATAACACAATGCATCCAAATGTAAAGAAAAGGCTTGGATTATCTACGATAATCCAAAATAAATATATATTTAAACGTCATTTTTATAAGAACACAATTCAGACTGGCAACTTGTTTGTTTGCTTTTTGTTTTGTTTTGTTTGTTTGTTTTTTCAGCATTTTTCAATTTGTTCTTCATGATCTATGTTCCCCAATCACAATTTATCAGACTTTTGAAAAATTAGAAAACTATCAGAGATATTTAGAATTAAAAATAATAGAATTTCACTCCGAGACCACCCAAACCTATGCTGAGCTGATGGAATTCTAATGCTTCTTAGACTATAAGACTACAATCCTACTTATAGTAGGTGGCAATCAGAGAAGACAAACTTTCATCCTATTTTTTTTTTTTTTTTGGTTTTTCGAGACAGGGTTTCTCTGTGGCTTTGGAGCCTGTCCTGGAACTAGCTCTATAGACCAGGCTGGTCTCGAATTTACAGAGATCCGCCTGCCTCTGCCTCCCGAGTGCTGGGATTAAAGGCGTGCGCCACCACCGCCCGGCTTTCATCCTATTTTTGAAATTGAAATTTTAGAAAGTATAAAATATAAAAATATCAATAGAGGTTTTTATAGCAAGTTAGTAATAAAGAAAATAATGCTTAATGAAATTTATAATAAGTTGGTAAGAATTTTGCAGCCTGAACAACACAGAGAAGAAAAAGGTTAAAATAATAACATATTCTCAGTAGTCAGTAGAATAACTGTGCTAGAGACAGAAGAGAAAAACCATCAGGTGGAAAAGTGTGGGGAGAAATAGAGCTCTTGAATCTCAAATTTTATGAAAATAATAACATCTTTGGAGCCCGTCCTGGAACTTGCTTTGTAGACCAGGCTGGCCTTGAACTAATTGAGATCTGTCTGCCCCCGCCTCCCAAGTACTGGAATTAAAGGTGTGCGCCAAACTGCCCATCTGGCAACTTGTTTTTAGATGTAAACAAAGTTGGAAATATCTATTGTTTAAAGTATCACTAAAATAACTTCCTTCTTTCCTCTTCAATTTCCAGAAGTAATTAAAAATCATTATCAAAGTTTTCAGCAGTTTTTAATTGAGCTGTGTAGTTTATGTTTTAGTCAGGGTTCTCTGTAATTGAAATAGGCAACTGGTTTCCTTAGAGACTTGTAAAATTTGAATAAATGTCACTTTTTTATCTCTGAGGGAGGGGTGTTGGTAATGGAGCCCAGAATGGCCAAAACCTGTCCTCTTGCCCTGGACAGCCTCAATTTTGTGATTCCCGCTTCTTCAGACTCCTAAATACTGAGATTACAGGTGTGTGTCACCATGCTGATTTTAAATGTCACCGTTTTTTTCTCAAATACTCTGCCACTGAGCTAAATTCCTAGCATCTTAAATGACACACACACATATTTTTTAAAAACATTTTGCGTGTATGAACTCTTTTGCCTGCATGTATGTTTGTGCACCATCCGTGTGCGTTGCACCTGAGAAAACCTGAAGGGTATGTTGGATCCCCTAAAACTGGAGTTTCTGACAGTTGCCATGAGGGTTCTGGGAATCAAACCCAGGTCCCCTGGAATAGCAGCCAGTGCTCTTAACTGCTGAGCCATCTCTCCAACCTTAATATGCACATTTTAGCAATTATTACTTATTTCCCAAAGCAAAATTCATTCCAATCTTCAGTTCATTTACATTTTCATAATAGTGGGAATTTGTGCCATTGGCAGACAGGAACATACTCTGTGCATATGGATGGACTTTAGCTTATTAGAATCATCAGTATATGTATGTTAAAATAATTATAGAGAGCTGTGCACTGTTGACTGACAACAGTAACCTTGGCAATTTGGGTCTTAATAAAACTCTTTTCTGTTCTCTTTAGCCTGGCATGGCTGTGCATGCCTGTAATCCTAGAACTGGGAAGGTAGACTCAGGAGGTTTGGGGGGCATTGGGCTGGAAAGATGGCTCACTGGTTAAGAGCACTTGCTGCTGTTGCAGAGGACCTGGGTTTGGGTCTCAGCACTCACATTGGGCTGCTCTCAAGCACCTGTAAGCCTAGTTTCAGAGGATCCAACTCTTCTGGCCTCCTGGAGCACCTGCACAGATGTGGTGCACATCCAGATACACATGCAGGTTTTTCTTGAAAGCAGTATTTTTTTTTACTATTTTTAAATATTTATTTATTTATTATGTATACAATTGCCTGCATGTATGCATGCAGGCCAGAAGAGGGCACTGGATCTCATTATAGATGGTTGTGAGCCACTATGCAGTTCCTGGGAATTGAATTCAGGACCTCTGGAAGAGGTACAGGTGCTCTTAATCACTGAGCCATCTCTCCAGCTCCCTAAAGGAGTAATTTTAAACAATGATTTATATTTATTTTATGTGCATTGGTGTTTTGCCTGCATGTGTGTCTGTGTAAGGGTGTAGATCCCCTGGAATTGGAGTTCAGACATTTGTGAGCTGCCATGTGAGTGCTGGTAACAGAACCCAAGTTCTGTGGAAGAGCAGCCTTTTCTCTCTGTCTCTTTTGGTTTTTCAAGACAGAGTTTCTCTGTGTAGCTCTGGCTGTCCCAGAACTAGCTCTGTAGAGCAGACTGGCCTTGAACTGACAGAGATCAGCACGCTTCTGCCTCCTGAGTGCTGGGATTAGAGGCCTGCACCACCGCCTGGCCCAGCCTGTACTATCTCCAGTCCCAACATAAATCTTTTTTTTTTTTAAAAAAAAAAAAGACCTGAGAGTTTGAAGCTAGCCTGGTCTACAGAGGGAGATACTGTCAATAAATAAGGATGACTAAAATGCCTTTTAAAAATAACATTATCTATGTATTTGCTTATTCATTTCCTGTGTGTGTATGAGTGCGTGGATATGAGAACTCGTGGGCATCAGTTTTCTCCTTCCACATGATACCTGTCAACCAAACTCAGGTTATCAGGCCTGGTAGCAAAAGCCTTTCCCCACTGAGCCATCCCTCTGTCCCCCCAGACTTCTTTTAATCACTGACTCATGTTCCCACTTAAAAACACATTATAAAAATACGTATAAGTTGTCAGCTACATGGTCCCCACCTCACCTGCATTTCCATGATCTAGGGCTCCTACATTGACCCAGGAAAATGATGAACTACTAGGGCTAGAGAGATGGCTCAGAAGTTAAGAGCACTGGCTGTTCTTGCAGAGGTCCTGAGTTCAATTCCCAGCAATCACGTGCCAGCTCACTCCGGGTCTGGAACTCCAGTTCCAGGATCTCTCTCTTTCTCTCCCTCCCCCCCAACACACACAAGAAAAAGATGGACTGTTCTGGAAATAGTGTTTGAATTCTGAAAATAAGAATTAAAAGGCACTGTTCTCTCCCTCTTGATATTTTTGGAAAGGAAGTTAGTTGCCCTGTCATGAAGACAATCATGATAGCCAACTATTCTTGATAAAAGCCAGGTGAAGGAGACACCTTAAGACCTCCAAGTGCCTTTAGACAGTCATAGCCTTGGCTGATTGAGGTCTTAATTGTCACCTCAGGGAAGAACAGAGCCAAACCCCTGGGGAAGCCTCTCAGTGTCCTGTACTGTCCTAAGGAGAGAGATAACAAATGGTCCCTTTGTTCCAGCCCATTCAGATTGAGGTGGTCCACAGCAACAGGTGACTGGCCCAGCAAGTCAGTCAAGCCAAATGCATCACACATTACAAACTTTGTAGTATATTTTCTTATCTGAAAACTCTGCTAAATGAAATGGAATTGTGCCATTTAAAACCAAACGCCCAGTGGCAGGCAACCAAGGCAGGATTTTATTTATAGGACTTTGTAGGTATTTTTTTTTTGTTACAAAACATTTTTTTTTTTTTTTGGTTTTTCGAGACAGGGTTTCTCTGTGGTTTTGGAGCCTGTCCTGGAACTAGCTCTTGTAGACCAGGCTGGTCTCGAACTCACAGAGATCCACCTGCCTCTGCCTCCCGAGTGCTGGGATTAAAGGCGTGCGCCACCACCGCCCGGCTTGTTACAAAACATTTTTAAAATGGTCTTTTATAAGGTGGAAAATTTTCTTCTGGAAACATTAGGTTGGTGGGTCTTTGCAGACAAGAAGTCTCCCAGTCATGTAATAGGGCAGTATCTTCACAGTTTGTTTTACAGCAATCTAACAGGTTGGCATCCTTGGCAAGGAAACAATACTGGATTTATGGATACCCTCAAAGCACTGATTTTTCCTGTTATTCATTACACACAAATTTCCCTCTTTTCCTCCAGGCTTTTATTGAAAACAAGACATTGGTTTTTCAGGAAAAAGTGGAATGATGTTTATTTTCCATATTGGATCACGTGATTAAACTTTTTATGGCTTAAAATCCCAGTGAGAACTCTCCGTGAAAGTACAGGGAACCACTGTGACTGGCTTGGCTGAGATAGCTAAATTCTGCTCAGCATTTCCTGTCTCTATATGAGAGTAGTTCTGTTTCCCTGGATGGCAAATCATGCCCACCTACCCAGTATCTCATTTGTCTAATAGCAGGATGCTTTTTTTTGTTTTTGTTTTTCAAGACAGGGTTTCTCTGTGTAGCCCTCTGTCCTGGCACTAGCTCTCTAGACCAGGATGAGTTTGAACTCACAGAGATCTATCTGCCTCTGCCTCCCGAGTGCTAGGATCAAAAGAGTATGCCACCACCGCCCAGCTAGGATGTTTCTCTTAAACCTCAGTCAGGCATAGTAGCACATGTCTGTAATCCCAGCACATGGGAGAGAGAGGAAGGAAGATCAGGTGATCGAGGACGGTTTCAGGTACATGGAAGTTCCAGAACAGCCTGAGTTACAGAGTGTCTCAAAATAAAAATCAAATCAAAACCCCCAAACAAAAAACTGGATTAAGTGAGAGGACTTTGTAAAAGTGCTTGCTACTCAGTCTGTGTTCTAGCTCCAGAACCCGGAGAGGAGAGAACCGAGTCCCAAAGGCTGCAATAAATTAGTATAATAAAAAAATTCAGAACAAAACAAAATGGAGGCTGGGCAGCAGTGGTGCGTGCCTTTAATGGCAGCACTTGGCGGCAGAGGCAGGTAGATCTCTCAGTTTGAGGCCAGCCTGGTCTACAGAGTGAGAGCCAGGACAGCCAGGACTACACATAGAAACTCTGTCTCAAAAAATCAAAAACCAAACCAAACCAAATGTAATCTTCTGCCCCGAGAGCTGATTTAGCATTTCTAATATTCCTGTTTCTGAAACTGAAATGTTGGAGTTGAGTTCTTTTTCCCCAGAAGAGCTTAAGTTCCTTCTGGATTTGACTTCTCTCTAAGAGCTTAGCCCAAGTTATAATAATAATGATAATGATGATAATAATAATAATAAAAATAGTAGGCGGCTCCAGGGTATTTTCCAATAGAAGAGTTACATTGAAGGAAGCAGGCAAAAGCACCTTGGCCTAGGTACTGCCATTTTGACCACAGATTCCACATTACCTGTAGGGTGAAATCAAGTTTAGGTTCCTAAGCCCTAGGGGAGCTGGGAACTTTCCAGTAGCTGGCCAACCTCCTGGACAGAGTGGGAGGTCGGGAGATCAACACCATTGCTGGTGTGGAGGTGTGAAGAGAGGAGTCCCCAGTCCCCAGTGTTTCAACTCTATGTCTTCTTTTGTGGTATTGCTAATCACACCTAGGGTCTTTCACATGCTATGCTAGGCAAGTGCTCTAACCAATAAGGAATGTGCCTACTTTCTGTGGGGCTGGGGACAGAGTTTCACAGTGTAGCTCAGAATGGTTTCAAATGCAAGATGCTCTTGTCTCCCTGAATGCTGAGATTACAGGCATGTGCCACTATGCCCAATCACCCCTGACCTGTGGCTGTTATACACACGTATATTTCTTTGGGTAACACTGAAGTAAGTAGACTATATTATCCTTCCCCTACCAGTTTAGTTCCTTGACCTTTTCTTTCTTTTTTCTAGGTATAAATTACAAACAGTAACTACACCACATACTCCTCCTGAGCACATAATTTGAATTTTTGTGTCTGTGTTGCACAGTATGTTTTTGAGATCTGTACTCACTGAGTCATTCTATTGTTATTGCTGAGGATTCTACTGTATGGCTACGGCACATCTATTTCCCAGTGTGCTGACATCTGTGTGGTTTCCAGTTGCGCTGTGCTGTATCTTTGGAAGCCAATCCATTTGTCCCCCCTACCCCACCCAGGAGAGAGCACAGTGGCTTTCTTGGTGAGCACTTGTTGAAAATATGACTTCAAACTAGCAGTGTGGTCACTTCTTTCCTAGCTTTTGTATGGAAAATAAACTCCTGCTTGAACTAAGTTTACTCAGAGTTTCTACTATTCTCACAAATAATAGAGGCCAGGAAGTCAGTCTCTAGTATTTCAATACACCATTCCAGTCTTGTTAAAAATAGACACGTGCTACTAGTCACGTATTAGTGACTGATCATGAAAGGGTGTTCAGCATATCATTTTCTTTCCTAAAATTCCATCTTTTATTTCCCTGCACTTTTGTTTTCTTTTTTTCCCCAAGACAAGGTTTCATTGTGTAGAACAGACTGGCCTTGAGTCACAGAAATCTGCCTCCGGCGTGCATTAAAGGTGTGCATCACTACTGCCAAGCATACCTTTGTTTTTGATTTTTTTTAAGATTTATGTATATAACTATTTTTCCTGCATATCTGTATATGCACTACATGTATGCCTGGTGCCCAGCGAGACTAAAAGAGGGTGCTAGATTCCCTAGAACTGGAGTTACAGACAACTGTGGGATGCATGTAGGTGCTGGGACTCGATCCTGGTCCTCTGCAAGAGCACCTGTTCTTAACCACAGAACGATTTCTCCAATTCCTTCAAGACTCTTTTTTTTTTTAAAGACAGACAGAGTTGCATGTAGCCCAGGGGGTGGGAGTGGGATGCTCAAAGTTGCTACACAGTGAAGGATGATCCTAAACTCTCGATGTAACTCTTCATGTATACTGTGGTTATAGGTCTGTGTCACTATACATGGCTTTATGCAATGCAGAAGGTCAATACCAGAGATTTATGCATGCTAGGCAAACAGTATGTCAATTGAACCACATCCTAGTACTAAAAATATTCATCTCCTAGCAGGGGGAGAAATGGCTTAGATGTTGAGAGTAAGTACTGGTCTTGCAGAGGACCTGAGTTTGGTTCCCAGCACTCACGTTGAGCGTTTTACTGTAACTACCTGTAGCACCAGGGTCAGGGGATCTGATGCCTCTGCCTCCAAGGGCACCCAAACTCGTGCCTATAATTATGAAAAACTACAAACAACACAGATACCTATGGATGGATGACTGGCTCAACAAATCACAGTGCAATGGAAAACAATTAAGTCAAAAAGAGACTTAAGATACACATTGCATGGAATGAAATGCCAACATTTTGCTACGAAAAAGAAGTTAGACTCAAAGAATATAGCAGAGTGAGCCCTAGGGATAAAGCTCAAATTTTGCCAGGGTCAAAGAAAAAGGGGAGGGGAAGGAAAGGAAAAAGAACAGAGTGAAGTTACAAAACTTACAAATGGGAAAGGTATCCTATATATAAATTAAAATGTAAACGCCCGAGGGAGAAGGATCAAGAGTTCCAGACTAGTCTGAGCTTCACAGTCAAACCTATTCTCAACAACACTGGGCTGGAGAAATCGTTCAGCAGTTAAGAGGGCTTGCTACTCTCACAGAGGACCCAGGTTCGGCTCCCAACACCCACATCAGGTGGTGGGGCTCACAACTGCCTACTGTAACTCCAGCTCCAGGAGATCCGACTTCCTCTTTTGACCTCTGCAAGCAGGCACATGTGTGCACATGGTTCATATACATACATACAGTCAGGTGCACACATGTACATATAAAATAAATCTTATCAATAACAGCCCCAGCTACCCCAAAAGAAAACTCGAGTTTTGTGGCTCACGCTTGTAATCCCAACACTTGGGAGGGAGAGGTTAAGAATAGAAACTTAAAATCATCCTCGTCCCCCCCCCCCCAAATAAAAAGTAACAAAATCAAACCTCAACAAAAGCAAAAATCAAATCCGAATGGCCTAGGGCTGATGTGGTTAGTGGGTTACAGCGGTCTGGGAACTTGCCGGCGTGGGGGTGGGAAGTGAAAATGTGTTAACAGAAATGTGAATCCATTGGCAAAACCTCGCTATCAACTAGAAACAGAAAGTCTTCCTTCCACAGCGGCTGTGGGGGTGGCTGCAGGCCGGGTCAGCCAAGTCTCCGTCGAGGAAGAACGCGAACCGTGGATTCCGGTTTTAAAAGACCGTACGGGCGGGGCAGGGAGGGGACAAGTACCAGAAAGTTTTCCTTTAGTATTCACGGCGGCGGCAGCGGAGAGAATCGCCGGAGATGCCGGGATTCCCACAGGGACCTTCAGGGAGCGCCTACGCGACTAAACCCGAGCGACCCCAACCGCCCACGGCTCCGGCTCTGAGCAGCGCTAAGGGCCGCAGCCCCCGCCGTGCTGGGGCGCGTCCGGAGGCCCGGTCCGCGGGCGCGTCGCTCTGACGTCACGCACGCGCTGACGTCGCCAGCAGCCGCAGCCTCTGAAGCGGGGCTGGAAGCGGGGGGCGCCGAGTTTGACTAGTTTAGGGGGGCCGTCCCCCGCCGGCCGCCGTGCCCCGGGCAGCGGCGTCTCTGGGTGACGAGCGCGTCTCGGAGGCTTCACCGCCGCGTCCGGGCGGTGCTGCGAGGAAAGTTGGAGGCCGAGGGGCGACGGGCGGCTGAGGGGCGTCGGACGCGGCCATGGAGCCCCGCGGCGCCGAGTACTTCTGCGCCCAAGTGCTGCAGAAGGACGTGAGCGGCCGGCTGCAGGCGGGCGAGGAGTTGCTGCTCTTCCTCGGCGCGCCCGGCGCCATCCCGGACCTGGAGGACGACCCAAGTCGCCTGGCCAAGACAGTGGACGCGCTCACCGGCTGGGTGGGCTCGAGCAACTACCGGGTGAGCGGCGGGGCGAGCGGGCGCGCGGCCGGGCGCGCTCCTCGCCGCGGCTCTTTAACCCGGGCGCGCTGCCGCGGGGTTCCGAGAACGCGCCGGCATCGCCCCCGGGTTCGGGGTACGGCCCCAGGCGGCGGTTCCGTGACACGTTGCAGAGCTGCTTGGCTCTTTACAAAGTGTTAACTTGAAGCCAAAGGCGTGAAGACGTTGTACGGTTTGTCCACGCCTGTGTAATGCCTGCGCCGAGACAGGGCGTTAGGATGCTGCGTGAAGTTGGACAGTCAAGTTCATCTCTTCCCTTTGATTTCTGTTTTACTTAATCTCTAGTTTCTTTCCCCTCCCCCTCAGGTCCCTCCTCTTTACTTCTCTTCCCTTCCTCCCTGTCTTTCCTTCTCTATTTCCCGTCCTTCCTCCTTCCCTTTCTATGCTCTCCCTCCCTCTTTTCCTCTTCCCCTCTCCCTCTCTCCCTCTTGTTTCGTAGTCTTCATGTGAAGGTTGTGAATGATCTTCTCTCAAGAGTATCTTTAGCGCTTATTGACGTTCTTCTCACGAAAGAACTGCCCATCTCGCGGCATTATCTTACTTGCTTTTCTCTTATTTGACAACAGAAAGCCGTTGAATACTCATTTGCCCTCTTGTTCTTCCGCTTTTGGGGACGAACACAGATTTGAAACCATGTGCTTTCAAGTTTAGTTGATGCTTCAAGCAAAAGGGGAGTGGGGAGGAGAGGTACAAGAAGGAATGGGTGTAGTCAAGAGCAGGCAGGTTGTAATGTAGCCCCGGATGGAGATAAGTAAATGTTCCGTAATTAGCCGGTTCGGAGTTGTTAGCAGTTACTTTTCTTTTTAGACTTCTGGTGGCAGTATTGTTTTAAAATGCAGGCGGGAACTTCCCCTGGATGGAGCGATTCTTAGTGATACATCCAGTGAATAGGCTGTACTTTGAAATTTTTATCTATAGAGACAAGAAAACAAACTCGACAGTTATGCAGAATTAATGGTGAGGACTATATGAATTATAGAAAGGTTAGACGTTTACCAAGATTTAAAACAAAGTTTTACTAGCATAGAATACCAATTATACTTAATGGTTTTCATTGTAACATTCTTCATACATGTGTATAATGTACTTTGTTCACGTTCACCACCCATTATTCTTATTTTCCACTCTTGCTATTTCCATATAGTTCCCTTCTATTTTCATGCCTTTAAAAAAAATAAATCAGTGAGCATAAGTAGGGTTATTTAAAGGAGGATGAGCGAGAGCTTCTATACAGGAGCATGGGCATCTTACTAGTGCTTCCAGCACTGAAGAAAATGTTTCCCTTAAAGATAATGGAGTTTCAGAGTTCAGCACCTCAATGTTCCATTACATATTTGTTCTTTATTCTTACTACTTTTTTAAGTTTGAGAAAAGGCTAGCTATGGTGACACGTGCCTGTAGTGAAGTAGTACTTGGAAGGCTGAGGGAGGAGTATCCCAAGATCAAGGTCAGTCTGAGCTGAACAGTGAGTTTGAGGCCAAATTGACTATATAATGAGACCCTGTCTCAAAATAAAAAAGGGGTTTAGGAAAAGTTAATATTTACTAAAATATGGTTACCAAATGGGGAGTATTAACTTGTTTTGAAGACACTAGCTGGATACCTTACTGTGTCAGAGAGGCATGTGTCCACCAGCATGGCTGTTTTATGCCGTGTTGCAGCCTTGGCTGTTGTGGGAAGTCAGCCCTTTAGTAATGTTTGCCCCACTTCTCGGGATCGACAGTCGGATTGCCTTCAAGCCACTGCAGCCTGCAGATGATTGTCAGTAAGTGGCAATTGTGATACCACAGGATTCCAAGTTTTCTGTCATGTCTGTGTGCTTCCAGTTAATTGGTTAGAATCCTTGAGGGAAGTGCCTGAAGTTCGCACATTCTTTCCATGGTGCTCATAAGATCTTGAGACCCCTTAAGCAGTTGGAAGTGCCACAGGCTCTTACTGCTCTGTCTGAACACTTGCTGGTAGCACTGCTCACCAGGCTCTCATTTCCCTTATACGAGTGAATTTGCCCATCTTCCTTACTTATGCCAGTTCCCTGGCTCTGGTGTTAGATGCTGTGCCATCTTCTCTACTCAAAGACATTGATCACTAGTTTTCTTTCCTTTAGGAATTGATAGTCTTCAGTACTTAATTTTTTAGCTTGAATTTTTTTTCTAAAATTGTTAAAAAGAGGGCATTCTATTGGAGTGAGCCTGTTTTTTATTTATTTATTGACACAAGATCTCACTACGTAGACCAGGCTATCCTTATATCCACACAGATCTGCCTGTGTCTGCCTCTGCCCCCTCCCATGATGGGGTCAAGGGTATGTGCCCCCACTCCTGGTTTATTTTTAATTTTTTTAAAATTATTTTTTTTATTTTATTGTTTATGTTTGTAGGTGTTTTGCATGCATGCCTGTCTGTGTGCTATGTGTATGGCTGATGCTCACAGCGGCCAGAAGAGGGCGTTTGAGTTCTTGGAACTGGAGTTGTAACTGGAAGGTTGCATGCCTCCATGGAGGTGCTGGGAATAGAATCTGGGTACTCTGGAAGAGCAGCCAGTGCTCTTGGTTGTTTTTTGCTTTTGGGTTTTTTGTTTTTTTTTTTTTTTTTTTGGTTTTTGAGACAGGGTTTTTCTGTGTAACAGCCTTGGCTGACCTCAAACTTACAGCCTGCCTCTACCTTCCAAGTGCTGAGATAAAGGCATGCTCCACCACTGCTTGGCGCAAACAGTGCTTTTAACTACCAAGTGTATAGACAGATGTACAGGATTCACTTTTGTTCTGTTTTTGAGACAGGTTTTCATGTTGCTTAGGCTGGCCTTGAACTCACTGTATATCTGAGGCTGTGTGGTCTTATTTTACGTGTGTTTGAGGGTTTATATGAGGGACAGTCCTTTAGTTGGAAAGTAAAGGGATAGTAGAAAAAGCCCTTGGTGGCAAGGGCTGGTTTGGTAGCTATGACAGTGCTATTTGGTGGCTTGAATGAAAATGGCCCCCCTTCGGCTCATAGATTTGAATCCCCTGTTGGTGGACTGTTTAGGAAGGATTAGGAGGTGTGGTCATCTTGGAGGAGGTGTGTCACTGAGTGTGGGCTTTGAGGTCCCATGCCAGTCTAGTCTCCCCTTCCCCAATTTTTGGGTCAGGACGTAAGCTCTCGGCCACTGTTTCAGTGCCATGCCTGTCTGTTCCCTCACTATGATTGATATTCATGAACTAATCCTCTGAAATTGTAAGCAAACCCTCAGTTAAATGCTGTCTTCTGTAAATTGCCTTGGTCACGGTCTCTTGTAACACAGTCCTAATTATTCTTACTAAATAAAAATCCAGAGTCAGATATTAGGGGTTAAAAGCTGAAAGATCAAAGAGGCAGAGCAGCTAGCTTCTAGGTCTTACCTCTGCTAATGCTCAGACCAAATAGGCAAGATCCTGTCTTTACGAATCCTCAAGCTGAATGCTAGGATCTCCTATCTCCTCCTGAGTTATATTTCTTTCTTGGCCCAGCCATATCCCTTCCTGTCTCCACCTCCCTAGTGCTGGGATTAAAGGTGTGTGACTCCCAAATACTGGGATTAAAGGTGTGAGCCATCACCCCTGGCTCTGTTTCTATTTTAGACTGGATTAATTTTGCGTAGTGGAGGGTGGCCTTGAACTCACAGAGGTCTGTCTGGCTCTGTTTTCTGAGTGCTGGGATTAAAGGTGCACCATTGCCTGGCCTCTGGCTAACTAGTGGCTAATTCTGCACTTTGATAGTCAGGCAAGCTTTATTTGTGTTAAATCACAAGCAAAACATCAACCACAACATCTCTTCGTAACAATAGAACAATAACTAACACACAGGACCTTTGTGAGCTCTGTAGACCTAGCTGGCCTCAAACTCACAGATATCCATTTGCCTCTGTCTCCTGAGTGCTGGGATTAGAGACGTGTACCATGGCATCCAGCTAAACATCTGAGATGTAATTTGTGGTAGGTCCAGCAAGACTTCTGTTGTGGAATGCGGATTGGTGTGAGGATTGAGAGAAACAGGAATTAGGAATGGTACCTTCTTGAGCAGTAGGATAGGCATGCTTTCTGCTGAATGGAGGATGAAAGAAAGGAAAAGTTTGGTTTTGACTAGTCTGTATTGGAAAGATTATTTAATAGCAAAGTTAAAATGTTAAGTAGATGATTGAGGTCTTGGGTCTGGTGAAGTCATAACTGGGGACTTAAGATCATGGAAACAGGCATATATGTGATGTATATACTCTGATATTAGAGTTTTGCTAAAAGCCTTGCAGATTTTGTAGCAGTATTATGTTAATAAAATTTTCCCTTTAAATATTGTTAAAGTGGAAAAAAAATCACCATTTAAAAGGTGACCTTGTGAATCTCAAGCTCCATCTTAAATGCTGAATTTGCATGATGTCATTTACTCTCAAGGATGGCTTTAAGAAAACTGCACTCTTACTTTTCCTCTTATTGTAGAAAAGATGACCTAAGTATCTTGGCTTAGGTCAGAGCCCTGGTAAATTAGCAGGAGAGAACTTGAATGTTCTTTTTCTGTTGTGTACCTCGTAGGGACTAATAACACTTGCATTCTGCCTACAAATATAGCAGTAAGTGGACTGAAAATGCCAAAAATAATAATTAAGTATTTGCTGTAGAAATACATAGTGCTAGGCTAATGAATATGCTAGTATTTTTTATTTCTGGGAGTCCAAGATCATAGCCCATTTTGGCCACCTCTGTCTGTCTGTCTGTCTGTCTGTCTGTCTGTCTGTCTCTCTCTCTCTCTCTCTCTCTCTCTCTCTCTCTCTCTCTCTGTGTGTGTGTGTGTGTGTGTGTGTGTGTGTGTGTGTGTGTGTAGACACACAGGCAGGGGAACTAGGTTCACACTTGGGCTCCAGTCCGCACGTAAGCCAAAGAATAATTTATGGGAACCATTTCCCTCCTTTTATCATGTGAGTTCTGGGGATCAAACTCAGGTTTTAAGTGCTTGCATCAAGTGGCCCCCTGAACCATTTTGTTGGGCCCCATTTGGCATTCCTATACCTCCCAATAATATCAGTATTACAGAAACTGTATTTCCTGTTAAATTCCACATTCTTAAAATATATCAGTTTTAGTATGTTTTACCGAGTGTGTGTGTGTGTGTGTGTGTGTGTGTGTGTGTGTGTGTGTGTGCGTGTGTGCTCAGAGGACATCTTGTAGGAGTCAGCTTCCACCATTTAGGTTCTGGGCATTGAACTCAGGCTGTCAGTCTTGGAGTCATTTTGCTATTCCAGTGTGGGCAAATACATGAGACTTGGTCTAGATGGGTGATTTCCGGTGAAGTCAGAGTTAGTCTTCCTGTCAGGGCTTTGCCATGTAACTCAGGATGCTTTCAGTCCTCTGGCCCCAAGCTCCTGTGTGGTGTCCCACAGTGTCTAGCTTCAGTGCCCTCCTTCAGTGCTCCCTTTATAATTCTGAAAGAACATTATTACCAAGCATATAGTCTTTAAAAACCCTTGTCATATCCTAACTGTACTATACAGGACTCTTACACATAATTTGTGATGAGATAAAAGTATGTAGTTTCCCTGTAATGTCAATAAGGGATTGGTTCCAGAGCTCTCCTTCCCTTAGATACTAAAATGCACAGATGCTCTGGTCCCTTACATAAAATGTATTGTGCATGCCTACACATATCCTTCTGTATACTTGAAATCATTTCTCAGTTACTTCTCATATTTATTACAATGTGAATACTTGTAATATTGTACAAGGATTAATGATAAAGGAAAAAAGTCTATAGATATTCAGTACAGACTTAGGTTTTATTTTCTTTCTGATGTCAGTTGAATCTGAAAATGCAGAACCCGTGGATATGCCGGTCTGACTATCCAAGGAGATATAACAGTAGTCACACGGCTGTAGCAGAACATGTATTGCTGAAATGCCACACCACTTCAGACCATTACAGTTGCATGGTTGGTGAGTAAGACTTTGAAAGTGATGTAGATATTAGCGAACTTCATTTCTTCAATATACCTGAGCTTGGAAGAGTTTGACAACAGGGCTGGGAAAGTGGTCCAGTGGGTACTTCATACTTGCCACCGAAGTCTGAAGACCTAGGTTTGAATCTCTGACTCCATATAAAGACTGATGGTGGAAAGCATGCATCTGTAGTCCTAGTATACCTTCGGGAGATGGAAGGCAAAGACAGACGAACCCCTGGCTAGCTGGCTAGCTAGCCCAGAGAATACATAGGCAAAACTAGAAGAGACCTTGTTCCTAACAAAGTGGAAATTAAGACCAACACCTGAGGCTGTTATCTGATGCATATACATACACACAACACAGAGATATATCTGCCTTCCCTGTACACATCATATACTCATACTACCTCATTTTGTCTACTTTAATAAAATGGGTGTAACCTTTTATGAAACCTTTTAAAAAGATAGGTTCTAGTATTATTGTTTAGGCTGGCCTAAACCTCCACCTCACAAATACTGGAATTACAGGTGTATATACCATTACATTTGGCTTCTTTAGGAGCTCTTTCTCTCTTTGACTTAATTTAGTTTTATTTTGTTTTTAACGCCTTTCTAAGTAGCTCTGACTGCCTTGGAACTTGCTATGTAAACCAGGCTACCCTCAAACTCATAGAAATTTGCCTGCTTCTGCCTCTTAAGTCCTTGAATTAAAGGCATACATCACTATGTCCAGCTTTATTAAGCTTTTAACTGTTCTACATACTTTTTTTAAAAAAATTGTTTTAGATTTATTAATTTTATGAGTATGAGTGTTTTGCCTACATTGTGTGCCTGCACTATGTGCATGTTGAATGCTCTCTGAGGTCAGAAGGTATTGGATTCCCTGGAACTGAAGTTACAGATGATTGTGAGCCACCATGTGGATGTTGGGGCCTCTGCAAGAACAAGTGCTCCTAACCAGTGAGCCATTTCTCCATCCCCATTCTGTCTCTCTCTCTCTGTCTCTGTCTCTCTGTGTCTCTGTGTCTCTCTGTCTCTCTCTGTCTCTGTCTCTCTCTCTCTCTCTCTCTCTCTCTCTCTCTCTCTCTCTCTCTGTCTCTCTCTGTCTCTCTCTCTCTCTGTCTCTCTCTCTCTCTCTCTCTCTCTCTGTCTCTCTCTGTCTCTCTCTCTCTCTGTCTCTCTCTCCCTCTCTGATAGGGTTTCTCTATGTAGACCCAGATGTCCTAGAACTCACCCTGTGGACCAGGCTGACCTTGAACTCAGAAAGATCCACCTGTCTCTGCCTCCCAAGTGCTGAGATTAAAGGTGTGCACCACTTCTGTGTGACTAAACAATAACTTCATTTTTTTTTTTTTGTGGTTTTTCGAGACAGGGTTTCTCTGTGGTTTTGGAGCCTGTCCTGGAACTAGCTCTTGTAGACCAGGCTGGTCTCGAACTCACAGAGATCCGCCTGCCTCTGCCTCCCGAGTGAATAACTTCATTTTTAATGAAAGTAATTTTCATTTGTGTCTTTGATATGTTTTTTTACCTGTTTTTTGTTTAATTTTTGTAAGCGGTTGTGTAGGTTGAAGCATATTTGTTTTGCATTTTGACATTTAATTATAGCAGCATTTGTTTAAAGATTAATCTCTTTATTGAGTGCCTTTGTACAATGTTAGATATCAGCTAGTTTTTGTCTTATTTCATGAAGCCCTATGTTCATTCTTTTTAATAGCTATACTTCCTTTTTAAGAAATTAGTTCATTAATTTTATGTGTATGGGTTTTTTTTTTTTGCCTGCATGTATGTCTGTGGCCACATAAATGCTTGGTACCTTAGGCCAGAGTTGGGTATTGGATCTCCTGGTACTAGAGATGTAGATAGTTATGAACTGCCACGTAGCCCTGACTGGCCTTGAACCCATGTCCTCTGGAAGAGCAGTCAGTGTTCTTAACTACTGAACCATCTTTCCTGTCCCAGCCATACTGTCTTAATTGCTGGAGCTTCATATAAAGTCTTGAAATCAGGTAATCTGATTTAGTTTTTTCTTAATTCAGTATTGATATGGGTGTTCTATGCATTTATTTATTTGTTTATTTTAAGACCAGTTTGTCTCTGAACAAATTCTGCTGTGAGTTTGATAGTGATTGCATTCTTCCAATCCTGAACTTATTTAGCTCATCTTGCATTATTTGTATTATATATGATCTTGCATTATTAGCATTTTGTAATTCCCATGCTTGTTCTAAGTAGTTTCTGGGCATATTAGTTACTTGTTCTGTGACAGAATGCCTGGCAGGAACAACTTCAGGGAGGAAAGGTATCAGTTCACCTTGATCTGGAAGGCATGGAGCCTGGGGTTGTTCTGTTTATGGCAATGGGGACTTGTGGTGTGGCTTCTTCTTGTCCTGGTGGATCAAGGAGCATAGAGTTCAAGCCAGAACCAGAAGTTGGAATCAACTTGTAGGCCTATGTCCAGCAATGACCTCTCAAAGCTGTGTCACCATCTGCTACGTTTACAAAGTCAGTCTAGTCAGGAGTTGACTTAGGTCTCTGTGTTGGAGTTGCTGTGGTTGCTGTTGGTTTCTATGTGTTTCTGGTTCCTCTGGGTTAGTTTGATAGGCAACCGTTTTCTTCAGTATTTCTGATCAGCCCTCTGCTTGAGTCCTTCCATGTTTCCTGTAAACCCTCTTTCTTATGCTCTTGATCTTGGTAGCCTGATTGTGAGATGTGGGACCAGCCTTGGGGTAAGGCTTTCTAAGAGACAACTCCTCACCTGGATAGTTTGGGTTGAGGATTGTTTTCTGTCTCATTCTGAGGTGGACAGCTTCATGTCTTGCTCCCTTTTTCCACTAGAGTTTATTTACCTGTGCTTGAGGTGTTGAGTACTGGATCTTCTTTGCTCAGTACTTCAAGTTAAGCTTTTACTTTCTAGAAGACAAGAGCACTGAGAGTATTGGTGCTTGTGCTGCATTGGCCACGCTCTTCCCCCAAGACCTCCACCAGCCTCAGTGCCTTCTCCGATCTCCTGCCTAGCCTTGGTCTTAATTGTAGAATAATTTTATCTGTGGGTGCAAACTGGAGTCTGAGAATGGGTAAGAATTCTCTTGTGCCTCTGCGTATTTAAGAGTTTTCTTACTAAGCTCTGTAGACTTGATAAGCAGTTAAAAACATCTGCCTGTCTTCCAGAGGACCCAGGATCAATTCCCAGCACCCATATGGTGGCTCATAACTGTCTGTAACTCCAATTCCAAGGGGGTTCGACACCCTCTTCTGACCTCCATAGGCACTGCATGCATGTGCACAGACATATACACAAAAACACCCATATACACAAAATAAAATGCTCAAAAATATTTTCAGAAGAAGTTTCCATACTAGCCCATACTCAGATACTAATAATTTGTTAAATACAGTGGCATTCTTATTTTTATTTATTTATTTATTTATTTATTTATTTATTTATTTATTTATTATGTATACAATATTATGTCTGTGTCTATGCCTGCAGGCCAGAAGAGGGCACCAGACCCCATTACAGATCGTTGTGAGCCGCCATGTGGTTGCTGGGAATTGAACTCAGGATCTTTGGTAGAGAAGGCAATGCTCTTAACCTCTGAACCATCTCTCCAGCCCCCAGTGGAATTCTTCTTATCCCTTTGTACCATAGCTTCATTTTCTTCCTGTCACTTGTAGACTTTTTGGTTGTATATGTCTTTTTTTTTTTTTTGAAAGACTGACTGGTTATTCATAACAGTGGTTCTCAACCTTTGGGGATTGTTCACCTCTTTTACAGGGGTTGCCTAAGACCACAAGAAAACACAGATATTACATTATAATCCATAACAGTAGCAAAATTAAGTTATGAAGTAGCCATGAAAATAGTGTTATGGCCAAAAAAAAAAAAAAAAAGAAGAGCTAGTTCCAGGACAGGCTCCAAAACCACAGAGAAACCCTGTCTCGAAAAAAACCAAAAAAAAAAAAAAAAAAAAAGAAAATAGGGTTATGGGGTCACCACAGCATGGAGAACTGTATTAAAGGGTTACCGCATTAGGGAAACCAGTGTTCTACAACCTTAACTTTCTTATGCATTCAAGAACAGTTATTATTTTATAGATAGTTTTTTCTTATTGTAATATGACTGATTTCCAGTCTCTACATTCCAGACAGAAACCAGAATTCCTTTGTAATTAGAGGTATTATTAAATTTCTTATTGTTTTATTTAGGAAACATTGCAAAGTGAAAAGTATAGTCACTAAATTTCTGTGTAACCATTACCTGATTAATCAGTTACTAAATTTTTGTCAAATGTCCTTTATCACTATTTTCCTGTACATTTACAAATTTTTACTATTGATGTGTTTGAGAGTAGAATCCTCAACGCCATGACTGCCTACCTCTGAATACAGTAGTCTCACTAAAATTTTAAAAATTAATTTTATTATTTTGAGCCAGGGTTTCACTGTGTACCCATGACTAGTCTGGAACTCACAATGTATATCATTCGGGCTTTGAACTCACAGAGATGCTCCTGCCTTTGCCTCCTGAGTGTGGAATTAAGGGCCTATGCTACCATATCCAGTTAAACCTGATTTAAAACAAATCTTAGTAATATGCTGTATATTAAAAATTATATACTGATCTTACAATATATATCAGTAATTTGTATTCATTAAATCTCTTTCTGTTTGCAGGTATCATTATTAGGATTGGAGATTTTAAGTGCCTTTGTGGATAGATTGTCAACGCGATTTAAATCTTATGTGGCAATGGGTAAGTTCACTTTAAGAATGATTGTAGAATTTGATATAGTGACTTTTTCTTTGCATTTTTGTTAGTTTCTGTGAATTTATAAAATGTGTAGTTTGGGGACTGGAGTGATGATGGTTCAGTGGTTAAAGCTCTTGTTCTTCCAAACGCCTGAGTTAGAGTCTTAGCACTGACAGCAGGTGGTTCATAACCAGGAATAATTCTAGCTCGAGGATCTGATGCCCTCTTTGAACTTTGAGGGTTCTTGTACAATACAGCATACTCTAACACACAAGCACATTAAATTAAAATAAAGTCAATTTAAAAATACATAATTTCAACCAGGTGGCGGTGGTACACACCTTTAATCCCAGCACCCAGGAGGTAGAGATAGGCAGTAGGATCTTTGTGAGTCTGAGACCAACCTGGTCTACAGAATGAGTTCCAGGTCATCTAGGGCTACACAGAGAAACCCTGTCTCAAAACAAAAAAAATATTAATTGGTGGAGATTGTTTGTTCATTTCCAGCTGCCCAGAAACACAGAAAACTATATTATTTGAAATACTATTTGGCCAATAGCTTAAGTGTATTTCTAGCTAGCTCTTACATCTTAAATGAACCCATTTCTATTATTCTATATTTTACCATAAGGCTTGTGGTTTACAGGTGGGCAAAGTTCTGGCACCGTCTGTTTCCTGTAACAGCTATATGGCTTCTCCCTGATTCTGCCTACTCTCTCTTTCTGTATCTGCTTGGAATTCCTGCTTTGCTCTATTCTGCTAAGCTACTGGCTGAAACAGTTTTATTCATTAACCAATAAAAGCAACACAGATGCAGGACTTCCCACACCATTTCCCCTTTTCTGTTCAAATAAAAAGGAAGGTTTTAACTTTAACACAATAAAATTGCATATAACAAAACAGGTATCAAACAAAAATTACAGTTACAATATTTATGTCTACTTTATCTTTTATCATAACTAAGGAAAACTATAACTTTCTATTCTTTAACTCCATCAGAGAGCCCAGAAGGATATAATGTTACCTAAGTAAATAGGAAATGCTTTGTAAGCAACTTCCAAAACTCTAGAATTGACAGAGACTCTCACTGCCTGGACAGCCACCCAAAGTTCTTCTGTAACACTGGGGCACCCATTTTCAGCCTTCAGGCCCATAGTATCTGGTAGATTTTTCCATGAAGCAGGAAATTTCAAAGACAGTAACACCTATATTGGTAGTTGTAGTAATAAGAGCGGCAGGGCTGCGTCCCTGGCACCTGGCCGCCCGCATAGCTAGCTTATGCCCTGAAATAATTATATGGAAACTGTATTCTTTTAAACACTGCCTGGCCCATTAGTTCTGCCTGGCTAGCTCTTACATATTGATCTAACCCGGCTTCCCCTACAGGTAGTTTGTCAGTTACTTTCTTCTGTGTCCTGCTGAATGTCTGGCAGACTTTCATCAAGTAGGAACCCCGAAGGACCGTCTCACTTCTTTATGCAACTTCAGCAGTCATTTTTCTATGGGTCCTGCATGTCCAGTTCATACAGCATAAAATTAAGCAGTCCAAACAAGAGCACTTTCCTTGCTCAAATGGCTAACAAACTCCATAAGGAGCCTCTTCAATCCCTGTCATCCTTTTGAAGTAGATTGGTGCTGCCAGGAACAGATGTGTCTCATTGTCATGAAAAGTCCTAAGTTCTTAAAACCTTTAAATGCCATGTTCAGTTAGTCTTTGAATACCTATCTAGTCTTTGAATACCTATCCATCTGAAATATATCTCTGTACATCTAGAAGACCTAACTAACATGACTACAAGCTTGACTATTATTATAGATGACTATCTATTAACCTGTATTTCTTAGTTATACATTACATTTTTAAATGAGCTGCACAAACACAATACCTTAATCAAGAGCAGAAATACACATATAACAAAATTGACCTTAAATTTGTATCAGTAAACCATACATACTATACATAGTTTACACAAAGAGTTAAAAACTTATTAAATAGATAATCACAATTCTGCAAAAAAGAAGAAGCAACAAGACAACACAACCTTCTAGATACTATTAATAAATATGTCATGTGCTCCTTTTTAGTGTATTTTAATCTTTTGTAAAATAATAAAATTTGTAGGATAACTTACATGCTGTGGGATTTTTTTTTTTATTGTTGATTTTATTGTTTTGAGACAGGGTCTCACTATATGGCCTTGGCAGTCCTGGAATTCCCCATGTAAACCAAGCTGGCCTCAAGCTCATAAAGATCCTATTGCCTTTGCCTCTCAAGTGCTGGAATTAAGGCATGTGTCACCAGACTAGCTACATTGCTATTTTTTTCACACTGTTTATGGAGAAGTCTGTTCAGACTAATACTTTAGGAAGTATAATAACAGCGAGTTACAGCTTTTGTCTTGTTCAACATGGAGCCTGAGTCTTGCACACTGAGCCTACAACATTAAATCTGAGCTGCACTCCAGTCCCACAAGTTCTTAATATTAGGTTGAATAAAGTTACTGTGGTTGATTGCCCCAGAAGCCTCCCTAAATACTGTTTTTGTATCACAGTTTGTTGGCTTCACTCTGAGCCGCGGTTATGATCTGCTTGCCGCATGTTCATTGTGCCTCTCTAAGTGCCTACTCTGCATAATGCAGTGACATAATTGACTTTGACTAAACACGTGTGATATTCCTGTGCATTTTAGAATGCTTTATGAATGAGTTTGGTACTATTTTATAGCATCATACAGAAATACAACCTTGAATGTTAGTGGCTTTTTTTTTATGATTCAATGCCCATAATGTCAACATAATATTAAACTTACTTTCAAATAGCTTTGATCGACTTCTTCATGTTTAGTATGCCACCAAATTGTGTCAGTTTTTCTATTTTTCTTTTCCATCTGTTTTCTCAAATAAGTTTTTTGGTTTTCACTTTTAATCACTACTTGGTAGTTCCCTGTAGTAGAGAGTGCGGGGTCCTTTTGTTCCTTCCCGCCCTGCTACCTTACATCTGAAATAATTACACAGAAACTGTATTCATTTAAACACTGCCTGGCCCATTATATCTAGCCTCGTCTTCCCAGCATTCAGTTCTGTCTCCCTGCCTGCCTAAGCTGCTGCCCTATCAAAAGACCAAGGCAATATCTTTATTCAACCAATGAAAACAACACACAAACAGAAGGGCTTCCTACACCAGTTTCCACTGTTAGTATCAATAGCTTCTGAAGAGAAATTTTTACTGGCCACCTTCTGCTTAAAATTGATAATAGATGTTAAAAACCACGCTCTGAAGACATGTTTGTAGATGAATTTGAGTGTGTAAACAGAAATTTTAAAAATAAAGTTCCATACTTTGGACTTAGAGAAATTGTATATTAAAGTGTGCCTAATATTCTCTTATGTGTAATTATTGGTTGAAGTTGTATTACCACTTCCCTTTGTTTGGGTCCATGGAGATTTCCTTTGCTTTTTATTTATTTATTTATTTATTTATTTTTGTTATTTACCTATCTATTTATTTTGGTCTTTCTGCAAACTACTGTTAGTTAGCATTGTTTTCATTTTGATGATCCTTTGTGAAACTTGAGCTTATTATGTGCAAGCTTATGTGGTGTGATGGGAAAACTTGACCTTCATTTGCTCCCATTTATCGGAACCCTCCTTTAAAAGTACTGTGTCTGTGAGAGAGGATCATCATGTGTCTCTGACTTGGAGGTAGACAGTATCTACATTCTTCAAGAACTAGACTACCTAAGCCAGCCAGCACACTCCTTTAATTCCAGCATTTAGGAGGCAGAGGCAGGCAGATCTCTGTGAATTTGAGGCCAGGCCAGGCTCCAGACCTACAGAGAAACCCTGTCTTGATAAACCAAAAACAAACAAACAAAAAAAGAGCTAGACTTCCTTAGATTTGCTTTCTTATTTAATCCTATCATAATGCTTAAATAGCTTACCTAATTCTGTATAGGGCCAATATAGTGGCTTAGTAGGTAAAAGTGCTTGTCAACAGCTTGATGACCTGAGTTCCATCCCCAGAGCCCACATGGTAAAAAGAACTAACTCCTGCAAATTGTCCTCAGACCTCCATGTATATGCCTTGGCTAACGTGTTTCCCCAAATAGAAAATTAATAAGGAAATATAAAACAATTTTAAAAGTCTCTTTGTAAAAGGAAAGGATCGAATTAAATCATGACCTAACATTTCTTTAAACTTCCCTAATCCTCCCAGATCCCTCCCAAATACTCAACCTTTCTCTTCCACTCTTTAGAAAGTAAACAAACAAAAAACCAGAAAAATCCCAAAGAAAAACTATAAGAAACACACACATAAAACCCTTAAAATGCACAGAATCAGAAAACATTATAAACAAGCAAAAGACCAATATGACAAAAAGTGCCCAGATAAAGCAACATGAGGCAAAAAGTCTACAGAAATAGCATCGAGTTCATTTTGTGTTGGCCATCTACTGCTGTACATGGGTCCTGCCTTAAGTGTATAATATGCCCGTGAGATTCCATTGCAAAACAACAAATTTTCCTTTGCTAGCTGGTGTCAGCTGCAGATAGCTTCTTGGTTCGGGGTGGGAGCACCTGTTCACTTTGCCTTCTCAGTGTTGCTACCCTGTCTTGCTTGAGCCTGTGTAGACCTGTACATGCTGTAGCATCTCTGAATTCCTATGTGCATCAGTCCTTTGTATGTTAAAAGTAAATATGTATTCTTCAAAAATTGAGAGCCCTGTTCAGTGTTAGTTCTAGTTCCAAACAGAGGTTTGCACATTGCTCAGCCATTAGAGCTTTAGATATGTTTCTGAAGAGAGCATGGCCTCTACCATGCTTCCTAAGTGATCTGTCCACACTGAGACTGATCACTAACTCTGGTTTTATGGGAACTGAGTTTAATAAAGTTTTGTAGTATAAAAATTTAGCAGATAGTCCAAACCCTAAATGTGTCTTCACAAACAAACAAAAAACCAATCGAGTGACAGAGTCTTCAGGACACGGAGTTCTGAGTTTTATGTCTTGTAATTTTACATTTTACAAAACCAGTAGAATGAAAACTTCTTCCACCTATCCTTCAGTTTTCAGTATTTTCCCGTCCAGTACAGTCTGTGGTAAATTGACACATTGTTTAGATTCTCTTCACTTACAGAGTGGAAGCCCTTTTTCTGGGTGCCTAGTAAAGACGCAGCGTTCGTTCACTGTAGTTATCCATGAATCACGGGCCATATATGAGCAGGTCTGTAGTGTATATTGCCGACAGTTCCAAATGCCCACTGTATTTTTTTGTTTGTTTACTTCATCTACTCTCTATTCATAAGGAGTAAACAAGGAAACTTTGAGGTTTAGGAAAATTTACTGTCTCCTGTAATTAATAAGTAGGTACAACTAAATAAAATGTTGTTGTCTCCAAGAGAATAAGTGTAAAAACAGAAATTTAAGGACCAGTGAGGTTACTCAGGTCAAGGTGCTTTCCACACCAGCCTGTTGACCTAAGTTTGATCTCCAGAACTCATGGAAAAGTGTGAGGAGAGAATTTACTTCACAAAGTTGTCTTCTGACCTTTCTATTCGTGTGTGTCATGGCATGTTCACATGCGTGCACACATACATACGATTAAAAATTTATTATAAAAATAATAAATTTTTTTGTTTAATACAATATTATGTTCATGTTTGTTCATGTCCAGTTTTTTTTTGTTTTTTTTTAGTTGTTGTTGTTTGTTTTTTCAAGACAGGGTTTCTCTGTAGCTTTGGAGCCTGTCTTGGAACTAGCTCTGTAGACCAGGCCGGCCTCAAACTCACACTGTATTCCAGTTATTAAAGGTTTTAAAATATTTATATTCTATAAAATTACTTTTGTTTTTAGACATGATTTTGCTCTGTAGCCTGGAACTTCCTATGTTGCCCTGGCGGGCCTGGACTCTTATGGCTGTCTTTGTGTCTCAGCCTCTGCGTACAGGGTCATAGGCATAAGCCACCACAACTGGCTTTAAAATTTTATGTTAATTTTGAGACAGAGTCTTACTATATAGATTCCAGCCTTGTCTTGAACTCACTATAGTAAGTAGCCTGGGCTGCCTTGAACTTGGGATCTTCTTGCCTCTACTTCCCCAATCCCTAGTACTGAGATTATAGTATATGCCACCAAATTTTACATGCTGCCTAAAGTACTTCTTAGTATTAGACTGTATTTGGCCGAACATTTAAATTCTCTTTTGTAATTTAATTCTGCCTCTCAGAGACAGAGTATCTTTTTTCCTGTTACTGGTACATGGATACCAACACACACACACACACAGACACACACACACACATGCACACACACACACATGCACACACACATACACACAGTCCCAACTATCTAAATTATAAGTAAACACTGATTTTAATAGTATTGTAGTGTAATGATATTGTTGTAAGGATTAAACAAGGTAATTTATTTTTTCTATTATGTTCTGTGATTTAGAAGTAACAGAGATTCCCGTAATAGCCAGTCTTACAGATATTGAATAATTCCTGTTAATACTACATATAAACAAACATAAGGAAAGATTTTCATTCTGCCCTCTGATTCATACTTGGCAGTGCTTATTTTGTTTAAATGGTGCCGTGGTCTTGCACTGTCTGGCAAACTACTGAGCCGTATTTCTAGTCATGAACAGTACTCATATTGGTTTATAATTGAATAAATTTATTTTTATTACTATTTTATTTTATGTATGGATCTTTTGCCTACATTAATGTCTGTGCAAGCATTATTACCCACGGAGGCCAGAAGAGGGCTTTGGATCTCTGGAGCTGCAGTTCTGAATGGTTGTGAGCTGCCCTGTGAGTGCTGGTGTCCCACCCAGGTCCTCTGAAGAGCAGCCTGTGCTCTCAACCAGTGAGGCGTCTCTCCAGCCCCTGGTTTATAACTTCAGTTATGAGGGATGCGTTTTGTTTCAGTGGGACATGTTCTTTCTATATAGTCCAGGCTAGCATAGAACTCTCACTCCTGCTGTCTAAGAGCCTCCCTCCCCATTTCTGGGATTAAAGCATGTGCTTCCATGCTCGGCTTGAAGGTGGTCCCCTCCCCCCCATTACACCTTCTGTAAGTAAACTAGATAAATGTATCCTTTTTTGTTGTTGTTTAAATTTCATTTCTTCTACTTCCCCATTAAAACCTGGATTTAGGCCTATGTTTTTGTTTCTGTTTGTCAGTTATGAAATATGTTCAACAAGAAGAATGTGTAACATGCAATTTAAAGAATAATTATAAAACCAACCCTTGACTGTGACTGTGTCTGGGTCCAGAAACTCAAATCTGCCAGGTCCTTGAACTACCCCTGTCTACACTTCCTGATGATACCTTTTCAGTCCACCAGAGGTCTTCCCTATCAAAACCTCTAGAAAAGTATTTACTTGCTTGTCTATGGATCCTGACCACATACCTACCTCCAAATGGAATAACACTGTTTGTCTAGTTTTGAACACTGTCCCAACTGGCTATGATTGTACATACTAACTACATTGAAATTTGTTCTTAGTTTTCATTTGAACTCATGACTAAGAACTTAAAATAATTTCTTTTCATAAATGATTATGGCAGTAGTTGCTCTTTGTAGTTCTGTAAAATATGGTTTGTGATGGATTGTAATACTTGTTCTTCCCGCATTAGTTACCACAGCTTTAATAGACAGAATGGGAGACACCAAAGACAGAGTTCGAGACGAAGCTCAGAACCTGACACTGAAGCTGATGGATGAGGTGGCACCACCTATGGTAGGTTTGCGTTGATTGAAAGTTTTCTTTGTTTTGTTTTGCTTTTTAAGACAGGGTTTCTCTGTGTAACAGCTCTGGCTACCCTGGAATTCACTCTGTAGGCTGGTCTCGCCTTGAACTCACAGAGATCCACCTGCATCTGCCTCCTGAGTGCTTGGATTAAAAGTGTGCACCATCACTACCCGGCTTGAAATTTTCTCATTAGTTGAATGGTAAGTATAGCAAAGCAATAAACCTTGAAAGCATAAATGTTAGAATTTTAAATAGTGGATTATTGCTGATGTTTTATGGAAGTTCAAATTTAAGGTGCAGTGTCAACATGTGTTTTTTATTTTCATTAAACTTTTCTATTTTTCAGTTACTTACATTTAAAAAAATACAGAATTAAGTGATTTGACAGTATGCCGGTTGTAGTTATACTTCACCATTTTCTGGTTTTTCTTACCTGCAAGTTATAAGATACTGAAAAAGAAACCTTTTTTTTTCCCGGTTGGATGTGTGGCCTATATTTGTAATCCTAGTAATGGGGAGGAAGAGACAGGCAGGCATGTTTTAGGCTAGTGAGAGACTTGTGACCAAAAAGGGGGCGGGGTTAGCTAGCACCTGAGGAACAACACACAAGATTGCCCTTTGTCTTCCACATGTACGCATACTTACCTGTACTCACATTCACCCACACGCATGAACACACTTGCACATGTTTATGGGCTCTTACACCAATAGCGTATTGGTCTGTTTTATGTTGTTACACAACAAAATGTCTGAGGTTAGATGCTTGTAACAACAACAAAAAGATGTATTTAGCTCATAACTTTGGGAGTCATAGTTTTGTGGACACAACTCTTGCTATGTGATATGGGGTCCACCTAGGTGCATCACCGCATGGGAGGTAGCTGCGTGATAGCATAAATGTTTACATGCTTATGAGAAGAGCCAATATTTTTCTTTGCTCAGTATATTTTCTAAAGGTCCTTCCGTTAAAAATTATTTTATGTATATATATATATGTATGCATGTATGTATATCACGTATATACAGGTACCTGCAAAAAATCAGAATTGGAGTTACAGAGGCAGTTATGAGCCATTGTTTGGGTACTGGGAACTGAAATAATTTCTCTACAAGAACAGCAGTTGCTCTTAACCACAGAACCATCATCCCTCTAGCCCTGGGCCTTTCCGTCTCAACACTGCTATACTGAGGACCAAGCTTCTGACACATAAACCCTTGGGAGAACGACGTCCACACCCTGGTGTGGAATCCTTAACAGAGACTAAAAATAAGCTGACCTGTACAACACGGTTGGGAGGCTAGCTTAAGGTTCACGCGATAGTCTCAGTGGTGTCATGTGATGCTAGATGGTTATGGTGCACATGTTTAGTAAGGCAAGAGTACTGAGTTATAAAGGGAACTGAGTAGAAGGGATTTTATGCTTCATAACAAAACTTTTCAAAACAAGTTTTGTGGATAGTCTTTACTAACTTACACTTATTTTTTTTTTCTGGTTTTCTTACTATGAAAAGTACTATAGATGTAAACATTTAGAGTTCCAGAGAGGATTGCTGAGACAGGTTAATCAAAATAAGATTCCCCCCTTTGGTGGTTGTAACAACAGAGCTCAGAGCCTTGTAGATCTCAGTGGCAAATGTTCTGTCACTGGACTATATATCCAGCCTTAGTTAAGATTTTTAAAATTGACAAGCCTGATAGATAACCTGAGTTCAGAGTTTGATCCCTGGGATCTATGGGAACAAGAGAGCTGACTCTTGCAAGTGGTCCTTTGTTTTCACATCTTGAGTCACACACACACAAATCGCGCATCACTCCTCTCTCTCTCTCTCTCTCTCTCTCTCTCTCTCTCTCTCTCTCTCTCTCTCTCTCTCACACACACACACACACACACACACACACAGTGGGGGTGGGGGAAACTTACTGTGTGTTTTGAAAGATATAGTAGAATCCTTGCTACACTATACCTAAACAGTTGTTTTGCATTATTGGTATAAGCTTATTTTTCCTTTCTCCCCTCAGACTAGGTAGTCATAAAATGACCTGTCCCCGTTATAAGATGTTTGCTGTCATTCCATGTGACAGTCTGTAGTAGTTGCTAAGGAGTTTTGCATCTAGGAGTGCTTCCCAGACCACTGTGCTTATAATTTCATGTAACATGAGGGCTTGCTGCTTGTTGGGGTTTCTCTTCCTGCCCAGTTCCCACAGCCAGTAAATCCCAAAGAAAATCACAGAGAGAGCTCCATAAGTTATAAACTGATTGGCCCATTAGCTCAGGCCTCTTATTAGCTCTTGTAGATTATATTAACCCATTATTCTTATCTATGTTAGCCACATGGCTCATTACCTTTTTCAGCAACGCAGGTCACATCCTGCTTCTTTGGTGGTCTGGGGATGGATAGGCTTCCTCCTTCCTAAAATTCTCCTGTTCTCATTGCCCCACCTCTACTTCCTGTCTAGTTGACCTGCCTATACTTCCTGCCTGGCAAATCAGTGTTTACGTAAAACATGATTGACAGAATACAGACAATTCTCCCATACCAATATCAGAGCTGTTAGCATAGAAGAAACCCGTGTTCATGGAAATGCTTAGATGCTTATGTATGGAGCATGATTTTCCTTACAGTTAGTAAAATTTAAAGTGAAATTATGTAAATAAAAACCAGAATTTTGGCTCAGATATTAAATGGGTAGGAGCCCACAAAAACAAAAAGAGAAACCTTGTAAATATGAGTTGAGCTTCTGTTTTCTGAACACTCAAAACTTTTTTGTTCATTGACATAACATTAAGACTATGAGTGGAAAATTCCACACCTGATCCATGTGACAGACTGCAGGCAAAATTTAGCTGCACTAAAAATATATAGAAATGCTCAGGTTATGTGGTAAAGTGAGCATGAAACAGAGATGAGTCTCAAGTCTAGGTTTGTGTCCTAGCAACAAGATTTCTGTTACCATGTAAATAATGCTAAAATTTGAAAATGCCCCAAATATGGAACACTTCTGATCCCTGATGATTTGCTTGTAAGATTAGAAGAGTTACATTTGTCATAGCAGTCTCTGACTTTATTGCGTGTATCTACTTGTTTTCCCCATAGTACATCTGGGAGCAGCTGGCCTCTGGTTTCAAGCACAAGAACTTCCGATCTCGAGAGGGCGTGTGTCTGTGTCTTATTGAGACCTTGAACATGTAAGTTCTGTGGTTACTGAAATAACTTGCTCTCTTTTAGTCATTTCTCAAGGTTTTTTTTTTCTTCACAATGTGAAGGAAGAATGGAAATAAATTTAAATTCAATTGATCTCCCAAACAAAAATATAATATTTAAAGCAACTTTTGGATATATATCTATTGTATTTATTTTTTAATTTGTCTCTTTTTTCTTTAACCATGCAGAATTGGTGGTTATAGAACAGATGTGCTAATAAGTTTGGATCTTCTCTCTGTTAGGCTCTGCTTCAGAACTTCTGAACTCAATGGTGTGTCACATGTTGAAGCCATTTCCCTACATTGCTTTTACCTCTGGGCTCTAGGCTAAGGCACTATGGGTGACGGCTACAGTGATGCACCTGCTGGGACTCTGTCAGGACGGTGTACAGTGCTCTAGTGGCAGCGGCAGAGTTCTGATAGCTTAGGCTTCACAGGGCTATGATATAGGCAGAAGAAATGTGTGTTAGGCTTTTATTCCTAGTCTAGTATAACTTTCCAGACTCTGTGCGGGGTGATAGGTAATACGCAGTCTCTTTCAACTCTTTCTGTGGTGTGACTTCCTCTTCTTTCACTGTTCTGGGTCCTTCCTGCTAGCAAGTGCAGATTGTGGCCTCTCGTCACTGCACTTCCTGAATTTTAGCTCTCCTGTCATTTGCATTTAACCCAGACTTCAGAATGTTAGTAAACGTAAAGATCTGTTAAGTTACTTATTTCATTTCTCTATGTATTGAGATCCAGTGTCATTTTTAAAAAAAATACAATTTCAAAAGTACATGCTCAGATTTTCTTAAGTAATTGATAGACTACCAGAGTTGTCAAAATGCTGTTGAGTATTTTGCCCTGTTGGATCATGTGTCAAGTTGATACAAACTATAGTCATCTGAAAGGAGGGAACCTCAGTTGAGAAATGCCTTCATGAGATCCAGCTGTAAGACAGATTCAACGCAATGCCCATCAAAATCCCAAGATTCTTCAAAGACCTGAAAAGAACTACCGTTCTTTCATATGGAAAAGCAAAAAACCCAGGATAGCCAAAACAATCCTGTACAATAAAAGAACTTCTGGAGGCATCACGATCCCTGACCTCAGACTCTACTACAGAGCTACAGTACTGAAAACAGATTGGTATTGGCATAAGAACAAACAAGAGAACCAATGGAACCAAGTCAAAGACCCAGATATCAATCCATACATATTCAAACACTTGATTTTTGATAAGGAAGCAAAAAATATCAAATGGAAAAAAGAAGCATATTTAACAAGTGGTGCTGGCATAACTGGATATCAACATGTAGAAGAATGAAAATAGACCTATATCTATCACCATGCACAAAACTCAAGTCCAAATAGATCAAAGACCTCAACATAAAGCCAGCCACACTGAACCTTATAGAAGAAAAATGAGAAGTACACTTGAACACATTGGCACAGGGAACTACTTCCTAAATATAACCCC
Organism: Microtus pennsylvanicus; assembly: GCF_037038515.1. Lineage (NCBI taxonomy): Eukaryota > Metazoa > Chordata > Mammalia > Rodentia > Cricetidae > Microtus > Microtus pennsylvanicus. Next base: position 10,526,259 of record NC_134581.1, on the reverse strand, counting down.
AGCAGCACAGACACTGAGAGAAACAATTAGTAAATGGGACCTCCTGAAACTGAAAAGCTTCTGTAAAGCAAAGGACAAGGTCAACAAGACAAAATGACAGCCTAGAGAATGGGGAAAGATCTTCACTAACCCACATCAGACAGAGGTCTGAGCTCCAAAATATACAAAGAACTCACGACATCGGACATCAAAAGAACACATAATCCAATAAAAAATAAAAATGGAGTACAGACCTAAACAGAGAACTCTCAACAGAGGAATCTAAAATGGCTGAAAGACACTTAAGGAAATGTTCAACATCCTTAGTCATCAGAGAAATGCAAATCAAAACAACTCTGAGATTCCATCTTACACCTGAAAGAATGGCCAAGATCAAAAACACTGATGACAACTTATGCTGGAGAGGTTGTGGGGAAAAGGGAACACTTCTGCACTGCTGGTAGTAATGCAAACTGGTACAACCCCTTTGGATGTCAGTATGGCGATTTCTCAGAAAATTAGGAAACAGTCTTCCTCAAGATCCAGTAATACCACTTTTGGGTATATATCCAAAGGATGCTCAATCATGCCACAAGAATATGTGCTCAACTATGTTCATAGCAGCTTTGTTTGTCATAGCCAGCACCTGGAAACAACCTAAATGCCCCTCGACTAAAGAATGGATAAGAAAAATGTGTTACATTTACACAATGGAGTACTACACAGCAGAAAAAAATAACAATATCTTGAATTTTGCAGGAAAATGGATGGAGCTAGAAAACATTATTTTGAGTAAGACAATTATCACATGTACTCACTCATAGGTGTTTTGTTTTCGTTTTTGTTTTTTTGGTTTTTCGAGACAGGGTTTCTCTGTAGCTTTGGAGCCTGTCCTGGAACTAGCTCTTGTAAAGCAGGCTGGTCTCAAACTCCCAGAGATCCACCTGCCTCTGCCTCCCGAGTGCTGGGATTAAAGGTGTGCGCCACCACCACCTGGCCTCATAGGTGGTTTTTAAACATAAAGCAAAGAAAGCCAACCTCCAAACCACAGTCCCAGAGAACTTAGACAACAATGAGGACACTAATAAGAGAGACTTACATAGATCTAATCTACATGGGAAGTAGAAAGTATAAAAGGACAAGATCTCCTGAGTAAATTGGGAGCATGCGGACCTTGGGGGAGGGCTGAAGGGGGGAGGGGAGAGGCAGGGAGGGGAACAGAGATAAATGTAGAGCTCAATAAATATCAATGAAAAATTAACAGGGTAAAACGCACACACAGATCCAGCTGTAAGGCATTTTCTTAGCTTGTGATTGATAGGTAAAGGCTCAGCCCATTGTCAGTGGTGCCATTTCTGGCTGGTGGTCCTGAGTTCTACAAGAAAACAGACTGAACAAGCCATGAGTGTAAGCCAGTAAGGAGCAATCCTCCATGGCTTCCACATCAGTTTCTGCCTCCAGGTTCCTGCTCTGCTTGAGTCCTGTCCTGACTTCCTTTGGTGATGGATATTTATGCCTTTCCTCCCCTACTTGCTTTTGGCTGTTGTCTTATCACAGCAGTAGCTGCCCCGACTAGGACTGCATTCATCACACTTACCCAGGTCTGCTGTTAGTATCACTTTGCTTGATACTTGTCTTTCTTTAATGATGGACATCCATGCTCTTCATCAAAGTTGTCAGTCAGGAGATAAAAAGAAAGGCATGGCATTGGTGGCAAATACCTTTAATCCCGCCACTTGGGAGGCAGAGGCAGGGAGGAAATATCTGAATTCGTGGCCTTCTTGGTCTACAGAGTGAGTTTCAGGACAGCCAGGGCTACACACAGAAACCTTGTCTTCAAAAACAAAAACACAAAAGAAGAAAAAGAAAGTATTAAGATTTTTTTTTCAGTATTTAAAATGAAACCAAAGTCTGTGTTTTCTTAAATTATATTTAGCTTTGGAGCTCAACCATTGGTCATCAGCAAGTTGGTGCCACATTTGTGTATCTTATTTGGAGATTCTAATAGTCAGGTAAGAATTTTTTTTACCCTCATGTATTGACTGTGTGTGTGTGTTGTGTGTGTGTATGTGTGTGTGTGAGGGGTTGGTGGTTGCTCTATCTTGTGGTCTTGCCTTATTTAAGCCATAACAGTGAAGACAGAAGGTAGATAGTTAAAAGATTGCTCCCCCCTTTTGTTTTAAGTTAAATGAGGGTTTGACTGTGTTGCTCAGAATCCACTGGGTTCATGTGATCCTCCTGCTCCACCCTCCTAAGCAGCTAGGACTACAGGCCTCTTCTTCCTTTTTCTTCCTCTTCTTCGCCCTTCTACCAGAGTTTGTTTGTTTACTTATTTATTTTGAAACAAATATAAGGTTTTAAATTTTTTTTTAATATTTATTTATTATGTATACAATATTCTGTCCGTGTGTATGCCTGCTGGCCAGAAGAGGGCACCAGACCCCTCTACAGATGGTTGTGAGCCACCATGTGGTTGCTGGGAATTGAACTCAGGACCTTTGGAAGAGCAGGCAATGCTCTTAACCGCTGAGCCATCTTTTCAGCCCCCAAATATAAGTTTCTTGTCAGTTCTTAGACTGATATTAAAAAGTACTTAATGGTTAAATTCTTGAGTTTGACAGGTTAAGAAAATCCTGGGTTTCCTTCTGTAGTTCACCTTAATGTTAACTGTGGGGCTAGAGTATCAACGGTCTACAATCTTGAATATGCTTATACCAGAACTGTTGGGGTTGTTGATAGTCCTGTTTAATAGGGAAGGCCATTGTGTCCATGGTGCATCTCTTGACCTGAGCTGTCTGCTGTAATCAGGAGACAAAGCTTCATCTTCCCCTGAAAGTCAGTTGTAATATTGTAATGTTATGAGCTAGCTAGGGCATTTGGAGTAAGATCTTACAAACTGTAGTTGCCCCTCAACAGATTTATAGAGCTTTACTCTCTTTTATTGCTGTTTTATTTACAGACAAAAGTTCTCCTTTTCTTGATCAGCCTGGTCTCAAGCTCTTGAACTCAATTGATTTTTTTCCCACCATAGTCTCCCAGGAAGCTGGGACTTACAGGTGTGTGCCACCACACCTAGTTGGTTGCTTTTTGATAGTGAGTTGTGCAAAAAAATAAGTGTTGTTTTTCAAATTGTTCTCTTAGGCCCCATTCTTTTTTCACCTCTTATATAGAATGTAACATTTACCATTGCAGCTATGTTTAAGTGTGCACCTTGGTGGTGTTAAATACGTTCACATTGTATTGCGACTGTATCACCATCTCCCTGTAAAACTTTTACCTCCTCAGAACTAAGACTCTGTACCCATGAGACAACTTCCCATTACTTCCCCAGCTGCTGGCAACTACCACTCTTCATCATAATTTGACTACTCCAGGTACCTAGTGGAAGCAAATCAGACAGTAGTTGTCCTTTTTGATCGATCCCATTTAGTACAAGTTATCCATGTCGCAAAATGTGTCAGGATTTCTCTCATCTTTCTAAGGTTGAGTTATTTTCCAGGAACAAGACATCACTTTATATATATAGATATACATGAATAGGAATTGTTGTTTTGTTTTTTTTTCTACCTTTTGACTATTCTGAATAATTTCAGAAATACTGGTGAAAAAATATCTTTTCGAGTTCAGTACACATTTTTGAAGATAATTTGGTTCCAGGAAATTAATTAACTGTAGTTTAGGTTAAAAAAATTACAATTTTTGAAATCCCAATTGCTAGCTTTTATTCACAAATTTCTATTAACCATCTCCCACCTCCTTTCTTCTTTTTTTTTTCTTTCTTTTTTTTTTCTCTTATCCTTTTCTTTGGATGGTAGTAGGGATTTAACCTAAAGATCTCACACATGCTGGGCAAGTGCTCCACCACTAAGATCTTGCCCCTCTTTAAATGGGTTTTGTAGGGCTTTTTTTAATTTTTAGTTTTTTGACAAACTGTGGTTTTGGGTTTCCATTAATAATATGTCATATTATAATTTTCTCAGGGACTGAAAAGACATTAAAACTAACTTTTAATTAGGTTGGCCTGCTAGTTTGTTGTTACCTTGAAAGGAAGTATGTGTTATGTCTAAGTTTTCTTTTAAATGTCTTGAATTCTTTAACAGGTGAGAAATGCTGCAATATCGGCTGTAGTGGAGATTTATAGACATGTAGGAGAGAAGCTGAGGTCTGATCTGTGTAAGAGAGATATTCCTCCTGCTAGGTAAGTCTTTCTAAACTTATATTTTGTTCTAGTTACCCCCCCCCCCAACAGGTTTTTGAGACAGCTGTTTTGGAACTCTTTTAGACCAGGCTGGCCTTGAACTCACAGAGAGATCTACCTGACTCTGCCTCCCGGAGAGCTGGGATTAAAAATCACACCTAGCCTATTGCTATGGATTTTTAAAGTTGTAATTTTGTTCACCTTATTAAAGTAAAATATTAGAGTCAGGTGTGCTGGCACGTACCTTTAGTCCCAGCACTTGGGAAGCGGAGGTAGGCAAACGTCTGTTAGTTGGAGGCCAACCAGACCTGCATAGAGAGTTCCATCTGGGCCAGCCAGAGATCCATAGCATCTACGTATCCTGAGTTTTCTGGAACCAATTTATAGAAGTAAAGTTACATACCTAGATAGTTGGCACTCATGTAGCTTCAGGTTTCCTTCAGCTCAGCTATGTAAGTACTTAATATTTCCAGGGTAGGGTTTGTGTGAATTAGAATTTTCTCCGTAGATAGTCCTGTCACCTGCGAAGATAGTTTTATTTTTCCCAATCTGTATAGTTTTCATTTCTCTTTCTTGTCTTTGATGCTTCCTGTGTGCTGTTAAGAAAGAGTAGAGTGGGGGTACATTCCTGCCTTGTTCTAATCTTAGAAAATTTCTAGTTTCTTCGCATTAAGAATGATGTTAGTTGCTAGGGTGATGGTACATGCTCTCAATTCCAGTACTTTGAAGACAGAGACAGGTGGATCTCTGTGAGTTTAGGGCTGGTGAGATCCTGTCTCCAGGAAAAAAAAAATGATATAAGTTGTTGGCTTTTGGTAAGTGTTTTTTTTTCTTAGGAGTTGATATTATTTTAAATTATATTTTATTTGGCGTGTGAGTGACGTGGTAGGTGAAAGTCAGAGGACAACATGGGGGAATCACCACGTCAGCTGGCTTTGGAATGAGCACCTTTTTGCCAATTGGCTTTCTTTCTACTTCTAAAAATTGGTTCTAGTGAACTTTTTAGGTATGTAGAGTTAAAACTAAAAATGAATTAAGCATTTTAAGTGTAAAGGTGGCCTGGGCAAAGTGATTTTTTGTTTGTTTTTTTCAAGACAGGGTTTCTCCGTGTAACAGCCCTGGCTGTCCTTGAATTAGCTCTTGTAGACCAGCTGGCCTTGAACTCACAGAGATCACCTACTTCTGCCTCCCCAGTGCTGGTATTAAAGGCGTGTGTCTCCTGGCTAATCTCTGAGTTCAATCCCTGTAGACCAGGCTGATCTCAAACTCATAGAGATCCACCTGCCTCTGCCTCTTGAGTGCTGGGATTAAAGGTATATGCTACCAGGAGAATCTCTGTGAGTTTGAGGCCAGCCTGGTCTACAGAGAGAATTTGCAAATTGTTTTAATGGCTACCCCTAACATCTTTTCCCTAGAGTCCAGCTTGTAACCATTTATTTTTGACTAGTATTGTTTATAACTATCAATTGTCTGTGTTTTCCTTTTCTTTCTTTTGGGGTGGTGGTGGTGTTTGAGGCAGAGTTTCTCTGTGTATCCCTGGCTATTCTGGTACACACTCTATAGACCAGGTTGGCCTCAAAGTGAGAGATCTACCTGCCTCTGGATTAAAGGTGTGTGCCACCACTGCATTTTTAACAGTAGTTTATATTGTTGATCTTATTACTGATTTTCGGTTTCTGGTGGTAAAATTTTCAGGCTTCATTGTGGATGTGTAACACAAATAGTAAAAACCCAGAGACAGATATTGAGTTCAACCTGAAGATTAGAAAAGCAAAGTAACCAAGCTACCAGGGAGCTTTTACCTCTCTGAAATCTTCAGTCTTAAAGAGGGCAAGTACCTGTCTCATCCTGCTTTATATTCTTCCCTAGCGCTGGGATTACAGGCATGTACCACCACCAGCCGTCCTCTGTGGTTGGCCAGTGTGGCTGCTGGGATTAAAGGTGTGTGCCCCCACTGCCTGGCCTGTATAATTGAGTGGTGTGCCTGTTTTGCATTCTGATCTTCAGGCAAGCTTTATTTATTAAAATACAAATGAATATCACTACATTTCTCAATTTTGTCTGAAATAAAAGAAAAAGAAGGCTATAAGTAATATAAGAAAACGATATACAGTAAGTACAATAACTATGTATAAAATATATTCAGGCAATAAATACATCAACAATGTCTAATCCATTTCCATTTGACAAATTCCAAGAAAATCCTCCAGAGCTATCCTATTTTGGTGAGTCAAAAATCTTATACCTAATTTACTTTCTATTATAATTTGTTTTCTGTATTTGGTAAACAAGGAAAGCCAGACTTTAACTTTAACTAGTTTTCAACTCCTTCAGAGACCCAAGAAGGAAATAATATTGACTGAGTGTAACATGCAGGCCTGCTTGTTGGGGGTTTCTCTTTTGCCCAGTTCCCACAGCCGGGAAGGCCCAAAGAAAATCACACAGAGGTCTCCATAAGTTATAAACTGATTGGCCCACGAGCTCAGGCTTCTTATTAACTCTTGTAACGTATATTAGCCCATTATTCTTATCTATATTAGCCACATGGCTCAGTACCTTTTTCAGCGGGATAGGTCACATCCTGCTTCTTTGGTGTCTGGACAGGACTGCAGAAAGAGCTTCCTTTCCAGAATACTCCTGTTCTCATTGCCCCGCCTCTACTTCCTGTCTGGTTGTTCCGGTAATACTTCCTGCCTGGCAAATCAGTGTTTACGTAAAACACGATTGACAGAATACAGACAATTCTCCCGCACCAACTAAGTAAGCAAAAAGTGTGAGCAAGTGACTTCCAAGAATATGGGAAATAACAGAAATAGCTGGCTGCCTGGACAGTTACCCAAAGTTCCTGTGCAACATTGGGGCATTCATCTTTGGCCTATAGGCCTAGCATGATCAACATACTTTTCTGTAAAGAAGGATATTCTGATGGGCTGTCCCTCCTTATCTTGACAAAGTTTGACAGTCATTTTCTTTTGTGCCCTGCTTGTCCAATTAGGACGGCATACTGTCAGCAGTTGAGACAAGGGCATTTTCTTGCCCAGTGGCTTACTTTTGTCATAAAGAAAGTAAACTCCATCCATGTTCAATGCCTATTATCTTCTATGTAGTAGAATGGTGCTACCAGGAGCAGACATGTCTCATTGTCTCAAAAAGGAGCATATATTATTAAAATATCTTTAATGCCATATTCTGTAGGTCTCTGAAGTGTTTGACAATGACCTGTCTATCTAAACTATATTTTTTTAACCTTGAAAACATACCTTATGTAACTACAAGTTCGATTTATAATAGGTGATTAACTACTAACCTGCATTTCCTTATTATCCTAAATAGTTGGTAATAATAATTTTCAATTAGAAGTTTGCATTATATTGTTTTTGTTTTGTTTTGATTTTTTTTTAAAAAAAAGGTTTATTTATTTATTATTTATACAACATTCTGCCTTCATGTACGCCTGCACGCCAGAAGAGGGTAACAGATCTCATTACAGATGGTTGTGAGCCACCATATGGTGGCTGGGAATTGAACTCAGGACCTCTGGAAAAGTAGCCAGTGCTCTTATCCTCTGAGCCATCTCTCCAGCCCCCCTTTGCATTATATTGTTAAGTGACTTGTATAGGTATAATACTTTGAACAAGAGTAGAAATGTATGTACAATATGTTCTAACAAAATTAATCTCAAATTTGTATCAATATACAAAATGCCAATCCTGTGTAAAACATTTAAAACTAGTAGTTGTTTTTTAAAAGTAGATCCAAAAACCTACCTTTTTATCTTATCATATCTTTATCCTCCCTTTATTTTTTTCAGAGTAGATTTAGTAATCTACTTTTTAATCTATCATCTATATCCCCCTTTTTTCTTTTCAAAACAAGAACCTTGTATCTAATTTCCTTTAACTTTCCTCTTGGCTGTAGCCAATAACAACTTGTAAGCAGCCCCCTAAACAATGACAGATATCCATAGCTGATTGAATGACCACAAACCACCCACCCCACCTCTTGGGAATATGGATGTCATGCTCTTAAATTTACTTCCTTCTGTCTGGAGGTGACAATATCTTTAGGTGATCCTGAAAACAAAAATTTGGATCAATTGTCAAGTTGTGGGAGAGGTAGTTTCATCATTTGTTGTCCAGTCTTTGCATAATGGGAAAGTATAGGGCTTGTCTCAAGTCCTGCCTGGCTAGAGTAGTCTTGTGAGGCTGGATCGTCTCAGCTAGCCACCTGGAAATAGTTCTTAGTAGTTTGTAGTCCAAAAGCCAACATGTAGATGTTGTTCTTCAGCTTAGTGGTGTTAGTGTAGTCCTGAAGGAATCATTGTTGTGGGACCCCATCCTCGTTATGGAGACTTCAAAGATCGCTGTTAGGCGTGTTCATGGTTCACTGCAGAAAACTGATAGAGACTCAAACCCAAATCATGTACAGGAAGGTAGATGAAACGTTTTTTCTAAAATTAGTTAGTACTTTATATGACCATTAAAATCATGACAAAAGCTTAAAAAATATATGTGTATGTATTAATATTATAAAATTTATACCTTAAGAAAAGCTGTTAAAGAATCAATATAAAACCAAAGGA
>NC_134581.1:10202500-10215000 GCF_037038515.1 Microtus pennsylvanicus | reverse complement strand
CTGGGAGCCACAGGATGGTAAAGAATAGAAAACTGGGCACTGTTCCGGCTTATGTTAATCCTACTGCCCATATTCGCTTTTTAATTTTTAGATTTTAGATTGCTGTTATGATTAGTTTTGCTTGTGATAGTCTTGCCATGATACTCTGGCTGCCCTGGAATTCTCAATTTAGACCAGGCTGGCCTCAAACTCTCAGGGATCCACCTGCCTCTGCCTTCTGAGTGCTGGGGTTAAAGGTGTGTGCCAACACAACAGGCTTTTTATAAATTTTAATTAGACGTGTGTATGTGTTACCTGGGGAACAAGCTCTGGTCGTCAGGCTTGGTGGCAAGCACCCCTAGCTGGTGAGCCACCTTACGAGGCATTGGTATTTCCTTAGAGCAATAAAAACTCTGGGTCAATATGAAACTGGGCGGGATCCTGAGTCCCATCTCAGTATCTATACACAGGTAAGAAATATGAACTAGGATATCCATTCCTTCATGACTTTCCTTCCTGTTTACCAGAGCACAAGCTAGAAGAATTTGGAAAAATATCAGTTACTTCTATTCAAACTCACCCAGCCTCCATTCTGAATGAAGCCACACTCCTGGGTACACAGCCATGGCTGATATCTGTCAACACCCCCTCTGATGCCTGCTGTGTGACCTCTAACCCAGTAAACACGTTATTCCCACTTCGTCGGAAGTAGGCTCGCCTTCAGCTCGCGTGGACTCACTGTCACTGTGTGTCTGGGCCTGTAGCTAGAGACAGCTGTCAATCACACACTGGCTGACTTCAGAGTGATTGAGAGGAGCATGCGGTGCCTTGGGAAATATTTCAGAAAGCAACTAGTAGCAAGGAGTCCTGCACCACCCAGGCCGTGTGCAAGCAGCCTCTCCCACCACCCAGGCCGTGTGCAAGCAGCCTCTCCCACCACCCAGGCCGTGTGCAAGCTTCGGCTTGTGATGACTGGCTTTAGACTATGAGTTTCACAGAACCTAGACTCTCTTGGGAAGAGATTCTCTATGAGGGATTGTCTAGCTCAGGTAGATAACTTGGTGGGCGTGTCTGTGGGGACTGTCTTAAGTTAGTTGTTGTGGGAAGCCAGTAAGCAGCACCACTCTGCACCGTCTCTGTGTCGGCTCCTGCCTTGGGTTCCTGCCTCCAGGTTCCTGCCTTGGGTTCCTGCCTTGGGTTCCTGCCCTCACTCCCTGCGTGATAGACTGTGAACTGTGAGATGAAATAAACTCTCTCCTCCCTGTGGTGGTTTGAATGAAAATGGTCCCTACAGGCTCATAGGAGAGTCATTAGGAGGAGAGGCCTTGTTGGAGTAGGTGTGGCCTTGTTGGAGGAAGTGTGCTTGGGGTTTCAGAAGCAGAAGCCAGGTGAGTGTGACTCTCTCTGCTGCCTGGAATCCAGTTGTAGAACTCCCAGCTTCTCTCCAGCACCATGTCTGCCTGCACAGCACTATAAGGCCCGCCATGATGATAATGGATGGAACCTATGGGCTGTAAGGCAGCCCCAATTAAATATCTTCTTTTATAAGAGTTGCCGTGGTCATGGTGTCTCTTCACAGCAATAGAAACCCTAACTGAGACAATAGTTAAACTGGGCACGGTGGCAAAGGCCTTTAATCCCAGCACTCGGGAGGCAGAAGCAGGTGGATCTCTGTGAGTTCGAGGCCACCCTGGTCTACAAAGCAAGTTCCAAGACAGACAAGGCTGTTACACACAGAAACCCCATCTCAAAAAACAAAACAAAACAAAAACCCAGAAACCAAGAAGACACTAGTTAAAAGCAGAGAGAAATGAGTACACACACACATATTTTCTTGTTTGTTCAGCTGGATTTCTCCTCTCATCCTGTTCAGGAACCCCTGCCTAGGGGTGGCGCCGCCCACAGTCAGCTGGGCCCTCCCACATCAATCATTAATCCTGAAAATGCCCGGTGGCGTGTCTACAGGCCAGCTTTATGGAGGCATCTCCTCAACTGGGGTTCCTCCTCCCAGATAACTCTACACTGCATCCAGTTGGCAAGGAAACAAACAAAACCCCCAACCGGCCACAGCCCTGCAGCAGGGCAGTTGTGGGCATGGTGTGACCTTTCTGTGTCAAGTCCCTGCCTCTGTGATTTACTTCCAGCTTGCTTTTGGTCAGGGTTTCCCCACAGCAGCCGCAGCAGCAAAGCAAACAAGACGAGGTCTCTCGCCGAAACGCGAGATCACTAAGTTCAGCTCGACTGCTTGTCCCACGAGTGTCCCCAGGGTCTGCCAGTCTTGCCTCAACGGTGCCGGGACGATAGCTGCTATACCCAACTTTTTTGTGTGTGCTGGAGAGCTGACCTCTGATTCTCCTGTTCCCACTTTCTCTTTTCCCACTGAGGTATCACCCAGACCCACACCCCAACATCCCCTCCCAGGATGGCATCACCTTCCCACAGTTGCTCCACCCGAGAACTTCGGCGTCCCTTAGCCCTGCCCATGTCTCAGTATGTGGCCTTTTCATTAAGCCCTTTTGTTCCTCAGAGAAGTAACTGCATTTATGGTTTTAAAAATATTTGATCAGTTACGCGTTGAGTAACTACTCAGTAAGCATTGTACCCTTCAAATGCATAGTTTAGTGGGCTTTGATCAATGTCCACACTCATGTAATGACCACTGTCCTCAGGGAGGGGTCCTACTTCACACTTGCGTTCCCACCTCTCAGAGGTAACTATGGTGTGGAGGGAAGTTCAGAAGCTTTCCCTAGGAAGGCATCAACAGATACCTCTCCATCCCAGAGAGGACATTATTGACGGCTCAAAGTTAAAGCGAAGTCCAAGTCTAGTTTGGTGAACCAGGGAGCTTATTTGGGCTTCTGACTGGAGCATGAGTCAGCCAAGCACAGCTGCACCCCAGAAAGGCCCACCCCAGAGTGAGCAATAACCCCGGAGCTCCTGCGACTCCACTGAAGAAACTTCTCTTCCTAGCAATTGCTTCCTGTTCATACAACAGACACTAGAGGTGGGACCTTGGAACTTCTGCAAGTTTCTTGGTTGGTTTAAATTTCTGAAGCTTCTGAATCTCAGGATCCTTCCTCCCTCTGGAGACTACAGTTCCATTATAGGAGGCGGCAACCTAGTAAAACTGGCCTTTTCTCTCCGATTTTTTTGTTTTTTTTTTAAGAAAAAATATTTATTTATTTACTTACTTACTTATGAGGCAGGGTTCTACTATATAGCCCTGACTGTCCTGGAGCTCACTATATGGACCAGGCTGCCCTTGAACTCGCCCCTACTGCCCATCCTCCCCTGAAGATCTGCCTGCCTCTGCCTCCAAAGTGCCAGGATTAAAGGTGACTGCAACATGCCTGGCTGTTTTATCCTTTCTGAATCAAATTTCATATCAATGGAATCATATGGCATGAACATTTTTACATTAGGCTTTTTTTGGTATTTGGTTTTCTTTCTTTCTTTATTATGGGGTGTATGTGTGTTTTGGTTTAGTTCTTTTGTTTTGTTTAGGTTTGTTTTAGTTTTGGGTTTTTTGGCATTTAAATTTTTTTATTGATATTTATTGAGCTCTACATTTTTCTCTGCTCCCCTCCCTGCCTCTCCCTTTCCCTCTTCAGACCTCCCCCAAGGTCCCCATGCTCCCAATTTACTCACGAGATCTTGTCTTTTTATACTTTCTACTTCCCATGTAGATTAGATCTATGTAAGTCTCTCTTAGTGTCCTCATTGTTGTCTAAGTTCTCTGGGATTGTGGTTTATAGGCTGGTTTTCTTTGCTTTATGTTTAAAAACCACCTATGAGTGAGTATATGTGATAATTGTCTTTACCTCACTCAAAATAATATTTTCTAGCTCCATCCATTTTCCTGCAAAATTCAAGATGTTGTTTTTTTTTCTACTGTGTAGTACTTTATTGTGTAAATGTACCACATTTTCCTTATCCATTCTTAGGTCAAGGGGCATTTAGATTGTTTCCAGGTTCTGGCTATGATGAACAAAGCTGCTATGAACATAGTTGAGCACATGTCCTTGTGATACGATTGAGCATCCTTTGGATATATACCCAAAAGTGGTATTACTGGGTCTTGAGAGTTTTGGGTTTTTGAGACAGGGTTTCTCTGTGTAGCTTTGGAGCCTGTCCTAGAACTCACTCTGTAGACCAGGTTAGCCTCGAACTCATAGAGATCTGCCTGCCTCTGCCTCCTCAGTGCTGGGATTAAAGGTGTATGCCACCACTGCCCAGTCGTGTGTTTTTGTTTTTAACATTTTTCTACTTGTGGATGTGTGAATATGTTTGTCATAATTTGAATATGGAGGTCAGAGGACCACCCAAGGGACTTGGTTCTCTCCTTCTACCATGTGGGCTCCAGGGATTGAACTCAGGCAACTGCCTTCTTCATTTGAGGTATCTGGCTGGCCTGTTTTAAGGTTACTTTTTTGCAGTTTTGGACTGGTCTGAATGTAGCTAAGAATGACCTTGAACTCCTGATCCTGAACCTCCTGGATAGAAGGTGTGCACTGCCTAGAAGATGACGATGTCATAGTTTGTTCTTTTGAAAAGTCCTGCTTAGTTAAGTCAAATGCTAAAGGCTGAGCAAGCATTTGCTGCTAAACCATGAATAACTGTCACTAGCTAGTGAGCTAGGACACGGACATGCAGAGAACGTGCTTTCTTTTCAGAGTATGGACTGGGATTTGAACCCATAGCATTTTCTGTCGCTCTCGTATTGCGTTGAACGTGGAGCTTCGTGTGTGCTAGACAAGCGTCCAGACCTTTAGCACTGTGTTTTGTCCTCTCCTTGTCCACTGATTCCACTCGAACACGCTGCCGTTTGTCACTCTGTTCACGCGTTGGAGATGCCTGCGTGGCTCCAGATGGTGCAGACGAGGGAGCTAGGATCTTTCTGTAGCTGATGTTTTCCTTTGTTTTGGATATACACCGCAGTGTTTTCTGGGACATGAGGCAAGCATACACTCACGGGAGACAGCTGGATGGTTTCCCCCAGTGCTTGCACAAATTATACCTCTAGAACATACCATTTCCCTGGAGCAGGACAGGCCAAGACAAACCTGGGCAAAGATAATGTTTAAAATGCCATCAGGGTTAGGTAGTTAGTTTCAAAAGACTTCTAGGATGTTAGTAGACACTGTCCTCGGATGGGTCTCTTGGCGTAGCTCACAGGCCCCTTCTGAGCCCCTCCTTCATTTTCTACACTAAACTGTCAATGTCTCCTCAGTCCAGACATGTGAAATCTCACTCCCTAGGTGGCCTTGCCAACTGCTGAACTGAAAGTAGCTAAGTAAATTCATTTCCACTTACACGTGAATGACCGTCAGGCCCTTAAGCACCTGTGTTTTAAATGTGAAGCGTAATCATCACTGCTAGTTGCTTTCGAGATGTGCTATCTTTTCAGTGAAGTCGGAAAGTTACAAGAGGCTTTGCAAGATGAATTTGGATTGTAAAGGCACTTGCGTTAGGACCTTATGATCTGAGTTCAATTCTCTAGACCGATATGATAGAAGGAGACTCCAGCAAGTTGTCTTTTGATCTACACACACACACACACACACACACACACACACACGAGTAAAAAAGTAATGAAGTTATGTGAAGCCTTGGGCTATAACAGTGCATATCTGTGGGGGTGTAGTTGGGAGGGCTGTGAGTTTGAGGCCAACCTGGGCTACATAGTGAGTTCCAGACTAGCCTTGGCTCATATAAATAATGTGAGCTGGAAAATGCTATCCGTCCTAAGTCAGACATGGGTTCAGATCCCAGTCCATACTTGGAAAAGAAAGCATGTTCTCCCCATGTCCATGTTCTAGCTCGCTAGCTAGTGACAGTTATCCGTGGTTTAACAACAAACTCTTGCTTAGCCTTTAGCGTTTGACTTAACTAAGCAGGACTTTTCAAAAGAACGAACTATGACATCGTCATCGGCAGCCATATTGTGGGCACTTAACCCGTTTATTGACTGGTACATTAATACGGAAGAGATTTGCAAACTGCAGAGAGCCTCTGGTGTTCAAAGTTTAACAGTGCATTATTCTTTATAATTGAGACGGGGGTCTTGCTATGTAGCCCATGCCGGCCCGGAACTGGCAGCAATTCTTCTGCCTCAGCCTCCAAAGTGCTAGGGTTACAGGGATATGAGCCACCAGGCAAGGCAACAGAGCTGGACTTTCTCCAGGGAGCTGATGCTGGGGAGACAGGACCCCGTGACCTGGAAGAGATCATCCGTTCCAGGTGGGACCAAGACTGTAGCTTCTCAGATCACCCCCTACCCACCCCAAATATGGAAATTCCACGCGCTCCGGAGGTCACCCAAATCAGACTCAGAAGTGAGTGGCAACGTGTTGAGGAACACCAGGGTGAGGTAGGTAACGCCCTTGAAGGAAACATTGTTTAAATTAGATGAGAGCCCTCTACCTACATATACCGAGTGTGCTGGGATTACAAGCGATTGCCACCACTCCTGGTTTTCTGAGGTGCCGGGGACTAGAACCCAGGGCTCTGTGCCTGCCAGGCAAGCACTCTGCCAAATGAGCCACATCCTCAGTCCCAAGATGGCCTTTTCCTAATGGAACGGAGCTTGCCGTCCCGAGGACAGAGGCTAGCAAATCAGCAGCTTCCCTTCTTCATTTAAAAAAGATTCGTTTAACGAAGGTTCTGTCTGTGAGTCGGCGGCCCAGTCAAGACTTGGGGCCCTGCGTGGCGACCGTCCTCCCCTCGAGGGTACCCACTGCCCGCCCTCCGGGCCCTGGCCCTCCGCCCCGGCCGCGCCCTAGGCGCAGCCCCTTTTGGCACCGCGGCTCCCAGGTGCCCGGCGCAAAGGCGGAGCCGGACTGCAGCCGCCTGGGTGGCGCCACCGAGACCCCCGGGTATTCGCAGGTCCCGGCGCTACGGCTCCGACTCCCGCAGCATCCCCGGCAGCGGCTCCAACATCCCCGGGAACCCGAGACTCTCCGGTCGCGCACAACCAGCGGACGCCACCACCATGAGCGCGGGGCCGCGATGGCCAGCACCCGGCAGCCTGCCTGCGCTCTGCGCCTCGCTGCTCCTGCTGGGTCTGCAGCCGCCACCCGTGCGCACCGAGGGTGAGTGTCCGCAGCCGCAGGGGTCCCGGTGCAGCCGGGAGGCCAGCCGGGCCGGAGGTGTAGCCTGGAACCGGCTACCCTGAGCCCCAGCATCACCGGCCCCCACCTTTCCCCACCCTCCCCGCCGCCTGCTTCCCTGAGAGAGATCTCTAGAATGAAGTCACGTCTAGGCTGCCCTCGAACTTCCCCTGTTGGGATTGATTTTTCCATGTTCCCTCGGTTTTTCAACGTCTGTAAGGTAGGTGCCCTTCCCGGAGACTGCGGTCAGAAAATATTTGCGTTGTCTAGGAAGGTTTGAAAGATGAGTGAGGTATTCGTGTTCCTGGCAAACAGGGAAGCAAGGCGTCCCGGTAGGAGGAACAGCTCGAGCTGAGTCGCTCAGGGGTGTTGGGGAACATGGGACCTACGATTTAAAAGCAAATAGCTAGAGCCAAGCGGCCAGGTTGGGGTGGATGCCTTGGGACAGGCAGTGGAAAGCCAGGTAGCAGCCAGATGACAAGTTGACCCACTGTGGTTTTTTTTTTTAACCCGAATTCAGCTTTAAATTTTTTTTTAAACATTTAGTATTTATATGCATATGTGTTTATTTACTTTGTTTTTAAGTCGAAATTCAGCTTTAATTAAAAACAATTAGCGTGTGTGTGTGTGTGTGCTTACATGCGTGCTTGCTGAGCTGAAGGATTCCCTCCTTCCCCACGCACTACGTGGGTTCCCTGGGGTGGAATTCAGGTCACCAGGCTTGGCAGCAAGCGCCTTTATCCATTGAGCCATGTCGCTGGCCCTTGAATTTGGCTTTTGAAACTTGCCTTAAGCTAGCAGGATTAGAGTCCTGTGTCAATACAATTTCAGTTTGAAAAGCTAATTCAGCTGTGTTTAGTTGTTGAAACAAACCCCCGCCCCCCTCCCCCCCTCCCCCCGCCCCCCCGAACGTGGAGCTGGAGAGTTTGAAGGGAGGCCGCTGTCCTCAGCCCCAGAAGGTATTCTGGAAAGTTCACCCTTGGGACGACCTCGACCAACAGGGGAGAAAAGCCTTCGACCGATTTAGGGAGCTTTGCATACATTGAAATATAGTTATTTAAACCTGGTAAAGCCTAGGGTGATGCTAAAGATCAGGGAAAGAAAACCGTGGAACTTGAGGAAATGATGAGGGGGACAATATGTCACTCGACATCGCGGGTGCGCGCTCCAAGTTTGCATGTATGTGCCATGTTTTAATCAAGGACTTGGACTCTCGGTCAGCGTCTTAGCCATGCCCATGAGCAGTAAGAAGACACGGCTGTCAGCGGCTCCTCTAATTAGTTACCAATTAATTTATCTGGCAGGGCTCTAGAAGCATCCTGCCACTGAGCTAGATCCTCAGCCCCAATTTTAAAAAGAAATCTAGATACGCTTCTTAAAAGTCACCATTTAAAAATGTGTAACTGCGGTTTTTAAAATATGCACATGTAAATATTTTGTTGTGCAAACAATGTTTGTGCATCTAATTCTAGAGCATTCCATGACTGCCACATAAAACATCACCTCTCTTCGCGGTCCGTGCATTGGTAAAGCTTTAGCATTTCCAGCCTGACACTGAGCTGGAATTAAACTGGTTTTAAAGAAAGCAAGCAGCATGGGTTGGGTTAGTGCTAACTTTCCAACAAGGTCTACTCTTGTTCTAGTTTTAATTCCTTTGAACAAGATCTCTTTCCATGATGTTTTATAGAGTTTCGCCCCATTATGAACGCTTAAGCAGAATGCCACGAGGATAAGGATCAAAGTTTTGTGCCTGTCTGGATTGGGGAGGGGCACAGAAAACAGAAGGTGGGGTTGCCTCCGGCAAAGAGAAACCTAGGACTCCTAGTGTGTGTGTGTGTGTGTGTGTGTGTGTGTGTGTGTGTGTGTGTGTGCCTTTTATTTCTGGGAATGCTTCCTGCTCCCCACCACCACCTTCCTTCTTCCTCTCTCCACTTGACCTATGGAGAATCGTGAGCACACTTCATTGTAAGAAAATGCCATTTGCCAAGCCCTCCTTTGTATAGCAGAGCCACGGAAGAACTGTAATCTGTATTGTGAACAGCTTGCTGTCTGGGTCTGTGCTTACTGCCTCTCTCATCTCTAGTTATCTGAGTCTGTGTGAGGAGGAGGGGAGGACTCTAGTTATCTGGCCTGTGTTGACTGAGGTTTTCTGTTCAGCCTGGTTCCCACAGTCATTAAGTTCCAAAGAAATCACACAGGGGTCTATATTAATTATAAATTGATTGGCCTAGTATCTCAAGCTTCTTATTAACTCTTATAACTTATATTAGTCCATCATTTTTGTCTGTGTTAGCCACATGGCTTGGTACTGTTTTTTGGCGAGGCAGTCATATCTTGCTTCCTCTGCCTCTGGGTCACAACTGCAGCCTGCACTTCCCCCTTTCCAGCATTTTTGTTGTCCCGCCTCTACTTCCTGCCTCTACTTCCTGCCTGGTCACCCCACCCATACTTCCTGCCTGGCTACTGGCCAATCAGTATTTTATTAAAAATAATACAAGAGGCAGAATAAAAGACCACTGTCCCACAGCACTCCCCCACCCTTTTTTTAAAACAAGAACTCTGAATTGAATCTCTCTTGTTTAGCTTTTTTTTTTTTGACCATTATCCATAATAACTAGTAACCAACATTCTAAACAAAGAAAAATACCCATAGTCCATTTTTTGGGAAAGTGGGCTGATAATCTTATGGGGACCTAAAGAATATTTAGAATTATGATCAAGTCATGACTGGAGTATCCTGTTGAGGCTTGATCATCTCAAGCAGCGGTCTTGAATCTGTTCTGGATATAGAACTCAGACATCTGGGCCATCCACTCCTATTGGAGATTTCTCAGGGGGTCTTCCTTGATCAAACCTGATTTTTCTTAACCCAGAATGAATCCACAGCCTCTCATTTTCTGTGCAAACAAAAGTCAAACCTCTTCTCAAAAGTAACATACCTTTTGACTTCAATTTTGAAGTCAGGTTATTTTTAAAATACCTATCTTGGATTAATTTAGCAGCATTTATAAACAAATATCTTTTAGCAGCAGTTTCTCCTTCCTCAGCATTCAAACAATTTAAAGATAACATAATAACATACAGTATCCAGATTCTCTGTGTGCCTTTCATCTTTACTTGGCTTTATTTTAAGCTCTATTTCTTTTATTTTTAATATTTGGCTTTTTGAGACAGGGTTTCTCTGTGTATCTTTTTCTGTTCTGGAATTTACTCTGTAGACCAGGTTGTTCTTGAACTCACAGAGATCCACCTGCCTCTGCCTCCCAAGAGCTGGGATTAAAGGTGTGTGCCACCACACCCAACTACTCTCTTTTATTTATTTTAAAGACAATTATCTTTTTTTTCTATTTCCCAAGCCTATATATATTTTTAAACACACTCTAAACTGTTTAAAGGTTTTTTTATTTTTTAAATTTGAATCTGTCTTTACTATCTCTCTCTCTTTTTTTTAACCATATGAGTCTTTACTTTGCTAAGTGATATGGCTAGGACAAAAGCCATGGCTTTGACAGCTGGATCAAACCTATTCCTTAGCTTTTTGAGATTTTAGCCTCTTGGCAGAGGTACCGGCCAGAGCCATGTTTATTGTCACAACTCTATAGCGTTTTAAGGACCCTGTCACCACCAAAAAGCATGTAGTCAGCTTTTTATTAACACCATTTAAGTATTTCGTGGCAGGACCTCTTAAAAGTGCTGCAAGGTTTTGCAGCTAAAGCTGAGTCAGGAAGCCTCTCTTAAATGAGAGTGCTTGCCTCTAGCAAGCAGAGCCCACCTGAGAAAATGCTGCTATCAAGAAACTGTGTTTAGCTGGGTGGTGGTGGTGCACGCCTTTAATCCCAGCACTCGGGAGGCAGAGGCAGGCGGATCTCTGGGAGTTTGAGGCCAGCCTGGTCTACAAGAGTTAGTTCCAGGACAGGCACCAAAGCTACAGAGAAACCCTGTCTCGAAAAACCAAAAAAAAAAGAAAAGAAAAGAAAAGAAACTGTGTTTAACTCTTTTTTTTTTTTTTTGTCTAGAATTATTTTTTAAACTCTTTTTGGTTTTATGTGGATGCAGTTGTCCCACTTTGGGTGCCATTCTGTTCACTGAGTTTTTCTGTCCTGCCTGGTTCCCACAGTCATTAAGTCCCAAAGAAATCACAGAGGGGTCTACATTAATTATAAATTGATTGGCCTAGTATCTCAGGCTTCTTATTAACTCTTATAACTTATATTAGTCCATCATTTTTGTCTGTGTTAGCCACGTGGCTTGGTACTGTTTTTGGTGACACAGTCACATCTTGCTTCCTCTGTATCTGGGTCACAACTGCAGACTGCGCTTCCCTCTTTCCAGCATTTTTGTTGCCCCGCCTCTACTTCCTGCCTGGTTGCCCCACCCATACTTCCTGCCTGGATACTGGCCAATCAGCCTTTTATTAAAAATAATACAAGTGACAGGATAAAAGACCATTGTCCCACAGCAGGCCTGTGTGGGAACAAGGGGAGGACTGTTCAGTTGATACTAATGATTGTAGATATTTGGACAAAAACAGGCTCTAAAAAATAAAATTTAAGCAAAAAACATTCATTTATATTTGACTAATTCAGTATGTATCACACACACAAAGTAGAAAGACTACTGTATTTCTGTATTCTTACTTTGTTTTTCATTTGTATGTGTGTTTATTGGGTGCACAAGAAGATGGAGTCCAGCAGTCAGTACCAAGTGTCTTCCTCAATCCCTTTCTAATCTTAGGATTTTTAAATTTATTTATTTTAATATGTGTGTGTAGGTGCCTTCTGAGGTTAGTGATGTGGGATTCCCCTTAGATTGGAATTCCAAGCAGTTGTGAGCCACCCCATATGGGTGCTAGGAACCAAACTCTGGTCCTTTGCAAGAGCAGTGTGTGCTCTTAACTGCTGAGCAATTCCAGCCTCTCCACCTTGTGTTTTTGAGACAGGGTCTCAGGGGAACCTTGTCATTCAGTCACAGGAATCCTCACGTCTCCACCTCCCCAGTGCTGGGATTACAGGCATGTGTAGCTTAACACGGAGTTTATGTTTTTGGGTGGAGCACACGCCACATTCACATGTGGAGGTCAAAGGCAACTTTGTGGAGCCTTTTCTCTCCTTCTCCCTTTACAGGGGATTCCAGGACCAAACTTGGGTTGTCAGATTCATGCAGCAAGCTCCCTTACCCCCTGAGCTGTCTTGCCTGCAAGTGTGGGAGCTAGGAATGGAGCTCAAATCTTTACGTTAGAGCAGCAAGCCCTTTGCCAACTGAGTTATCTTCTCAAATTTTACTTTCTTCAATTTTTGAAATGGGAAAAAAGTCTTCATATTAACTAAATGCAAATGAGTGGTCTGGATAACGATTTAAGAGAACGACTCATCAATTCAGTCCATCTTCAAAGAGTAACTACTACATGCCAGG